>NW_012105797.1:301141-301784 GCF_000951045.1 Mandrillus leucophaeus | reverse complement strand
TAAGTTCTAGGGTACATGTGTACAACGTGCAGGTTTGTTACATATGTATACATGTGCCATGTTGGTGTGCTGCACCCATTAACTTGTCATTTACAGTTGGTATTTCTCTTAATGCCATCCCTCCCCCTGCCCCCACCCCACGACAGGTCTCAGTGTGTGATGTTCCCTGCCCTGTGCCCGAGTGTTCTCATTGTTCAGTTCCCACCTGTGAGTGAGAACATGCGGTGTTTACTTTTCTGTCCTTGTGATAGTTTGCTCAGAATGATGGTTTCCAGCTTCATTCATGTCCCTACGAAGGACATGAACTCATCCCTTTTTATGGCTGCATAGTATTCCATGGTGTATATGTGCCACATTTTCTTAATCCAGTCTATCACCGATGGACATTTGGGTTGGTTCCAAGTCTTTGCTATTGTGAATAGTGCTTCAATAAACATATATGTGCATGTGTCTTTATAGTAGCATGATGTATAATCCTTTGGGTATATATCCAGTAACGGGATTGCTGGGTCAAATGGTATTTCTAGTTCTATATTCTTGAGGAATCACCACACTGTCTTCCACAATGGTTGAACTAGTTTACAGTCCCACCAACAGTGTAAAAACATTCCTATTTCTCCACATCCTCTCCAGCACCTGTTGT
>NW_012105797.1:205799-298431 GCF_000951045.1 Mandrillus leucophaeus | reverse complement strand
ACCAGCCTTGCATCCCAGGGATGAAGCCCACTTGATCATGGTGGATAAGCTTTTTGATGTGCTGCTGGATTCGGTTTGCCAGTATTTTATTGAGGTTTTTTGCATTGATGTTCATCAGGGATATGGGTCTAAAATTCTCTTTTTTTGTTGTGTTTCTACCAGGCTTTGGTATCAGAATGATGTTGGCCTCATAAAGTGAGTTAGGGAGGGTTCCCTCTTTTTCTATTGATTGGAATAATTTCAGAAGGAATGGTACCAGCTCCTCTTTGTACCTCTGGTAGAATTCGGCTGTGAATCTGTCTGGTCCTGGACAATTTTTGGTTGGTAGGCTATGAATTATTGCCTCAATTTCAGAGCCTGTTACTGGTCTAATCAGGGATTCAACTTCTTCCTGGTTTAGTCTTGGGAGAGTGTGTGTGTCCAGGAGTTTATCCATTTCTTCTAGATTTTCTAGTTTATTTGCATAGAGGTGTTTATAGTATTCTCTGCTGGTAGTTTGTATTTCTGTGGATCGGTGGCAATATCCCCTTTATCATTTTTTATTGCGTCTGTTTGATTCTTCTCTCTTTTCTTGTTTATTAGTCTTGCTAGCAGTCTATCAATTTTGTTGATCTTTTCAAAAAAACAACTCCTGGATTCATTGATTTTTTTGAAGGGTTTTTTGTGTGTCTATTTCCTTCAGTTCTGCTCTGATCTTAGTTATTTCTTGCCTTCTGCTAGCTTTTGACTGTGTTTGCTGTTTCTTCTCTTGTTCTTTAAATTGTGGTGTTAGGGTGTCAATTTTAGATCTTTTCTGCTTTCTCTTGTGGGCATTTAGTGCTATAAATTGCCCTCTGCACACTGCTTAAATGTGTCCCGGAGATTCTGGTATGTTATGTCTTTGTTCTCATTGGTTTCAAAGAACATCTTTATTTGTGCCTTCATTTCGTTATTTACCCAGTAGTCATTCAGGAGCAAGTCGTTCAATTTCCATGTAGTTGTGTGGTTTTGAGTGAGTTTCTTCATCCTGAGTTCTAATTTGATTGCACTGTGGTCTAAGAGACAGTTTGTTATAATTTCTGTCCTTTACATTTGCTGAGGAGTGCTTTACTTCCAACTATGTGGTCAATTTTGCTTACAAGAGCTCCTGAAGGAAGCACTAAACATGGAAAGGAACAACTGGTACCAGCCACTGCAGTAACATGCCAAAATGTGAAAACCATCGATGCTAGGAAGAAACTGCATCAACTAATGAACAAAATAACCAGCTAACAGCATAATGACAGGATCAGATTCACACATAATAATATTAACCTTAAGTGTAAATGGGCTAAATGCCCCAGTTAAAAGACTGGAAAATTGGATAAGAAGTTAAGACCCATCAGTGTGCTGTATTTAGGAGTCCCATCTCATGTGCAGACACACACACAGGCTCAAAATAAAGGGATGGAGGAATATCTGCCAAGCAAATGGAAAACAAAAGAAAAAGCAGGGGTTGCAATCCTAGTCTCTGATAAAACAGACTTTAAACCAACAAAGATCAAAAGGGACAAGGAAGGCCATTACATAATGTTGAAGGGATCAATTCAACAAGAAGAGCTAACTATCCTATATATATATGCAGCCAATACAGGAGCATCCACATTCATAAAGCAAGTCCTTAGAGACCTCCAAAGAGAGTTAGACTCCCACACAGTAATAATTGGAGACTGTAACACCCCACTGTCAACATTAGACAGATCAACGAGCGGAAAGTTTACAAGGATATCCAGGACTTGAACTCAGCTCTGCACCAAGTGGACCTAATAGACGTCTACAGAACTTTCCACCCCAAATCAACAGAATATACATTCTTCACAGCACCACGTCGCACTTATTCCAAATTTGTTTTTGTTTTTGACACAGGGTCTTGCTGTGTCACTCAGGCTGAAATGCAGTGGTGTGATCACAGCTCACTGTAGCCACCATCTCCTGGGCTCAGGTGATCCTCCCACCTCAGCCTCATGGGTAGCTGGGACTATAGGCACGTGCCGCCATGCCTGGATGATTTTTTTAAATTTTTAGTAGAGACGAGGTCTCACTATGTTGCCCAGGCTGGTCTCTAACTCTTGAGCTCAAGGAATCCTCCTACCTTGGCCTCCCTAAGTGGTGGGATTATAGGCGTTAGCTACTGTACCTAGCCTGTTGGCTACTTTTTAAGATTTTCTTTTTTTTTTTTTGAGACGGAGTCTGGCTCTGCGGCCCAGACTGGAGTGCAGTGGCCGGATCTCAGCTCACTGCAAGCTCCGCCTCCCGGGTTTAGGCCATTCTCCTGCCTCAGCCTCCCCAGTAGCTGGGACTACAGGCGCCCGCCATCTCGCCCAGCTAGTTTTTTGTATTTTTTTAGTGGAGACGAGGTTTCACCGGGTTAGCCAGGATGGTCTCGATCTCCTGACCTCGTGATCCGCCCGTCTCGGCCTCCCAAAGTGCTGGGATTACAGGCTTGAGCCACCGCGCCTGGCCAAGATTTTCTTTTTATTACTAGTTTTAAGCAATTCGTTTTTGATGTGCATGGTGTAGTTTGTGTGTTTTGTGCTGAGTTTAAATTGCTTGTGGATCTATAGGGCTCTAGTTTTCATCAAATTTGAACATTTTCCCCCATATCACTGATGTTCTGATTTAATTTTTAAGATTAAGATTCATTCTATCTTTGTTCTGTCATCGGTCCTATTTCTTGGTTTCTTCTTTTTCTCTTCACTGTGGGTCAGATTTTCCTTCTTAGATAGCCTGTCATTTTTTATTGGATGCCAGTCATTGTGATTTTCACCTTGTTGGGTACTGAATTTTTCATTCCTTTAAATGTCCTTAAGCTTTGTTCTGAACACAGTTCCTTCAGAACAGTTTGATCCTTTTAAGACTTCTTTTTGAACTTTTTTTTCTTTTTTTCTTTTTTTTTTTTTTTTGAGATAGTCTTGCTCTGTCCCCAGTCTGGATTGCAGTGGCGTGATCTCGGCTCACTGCAGCCTCCGCCTCCTGGGTTCAAGCAATTCTCCTGTCTCAGCCTCCTGAGTAGCTGGGACTACAGGTGCACACCACCACGCCTAGCTGATGTTTATATTTTTAGTAGAGATGGGGTTTCCTTGGCCAGGATGTTCTCGATCTCCTGACCTCGTGATCTGCCCACCTGCCCTCCCAAAGTGTTGGGATTACAGGGTGAGCCACTGTGCCTGGCCCTTTTTGAACTTTTTAAAGGCAGAACCAAAGTAGCCTTTAGATTAAGGATAATTTCTTCCCATTATTGAGGCAGTGCCTTTCTGAGTACTTTATTTCCTCTATTATGGTGTCTTTCAACTGTGGCTGATGAGAATACAAACAACCCTTAAAGGCTTTGAGAATTGTTTTACCCTAACCTTTTCTGTGGTTTTTTTCTCTGGGTTGGGGTAGTCTAATCACATGGCATGCACCTGTAGTTGTAGCTACACGGGAGGCTGAGACAAGAGGATGGTTTGAGACCAGGAGGATGAGGCTGCAGTGAGTTGTGTTTGCCCTGTTGTACTACAGTGTGAGTGACAGAATGAGGCCCTGTCTCAAAAGAAAAAAGAAATGTTTGCACTATTAACCCTAAGAGTAGTTCCTGGTGAATTTTGTGCATTGCAGTGTAATAGTGAATTATTTGATTTGATTTTGTTCAACTTTTTTTTTAACTTAGAAAAAGGTATTTACACAAACCTGCATGTTGTGCACATGTACCCTAGAACTTAAAGTGTAATTAAAAAACGTATTTACTAATGTGTTAATATTTCTGCAAATTTATTGCAATGGGTTTAAAAGGCAGACAGAGGCCAGGCGCAGTGGCTCACACTTGTAATCCCAGGACTTTGGGAGGCTGAGGCAGGCAGATCACCTGAGGTCAGGAGTTCGAGATCAGCCTGACCAACATGGAGAAAGCCCATCTCTACTAAAAGTACAAAAAAATTAGTCGGGTGTGGTGGCGCATGCCTGTAATTCTAGCTACTTGGGAGGCTGAGGCAGGAGAATCACTTGAACCTGGGAGGTGAAGTTTGTGGTGAACTGAGATCACGCCATTGCACTCCAGCCTGGGTAACAAGAGTGAAACTCTGTCTCAAAGATAAATAAATAAATTAATTAATTAATAAAAGGCAGACAGACACTCTTATATAAGCTATAGGGTAACAAAGGGGTTGTATGTAGTTGTAAAGTATTACATAGACCTGCATAGTTTATTGAATAACTTATAAACCACAAAAGAAATTAAATTTACAATGTTTCTGAAGTTCAGACTTTTAAACTGTTTTGTTCTGTCCTAGCAAATTCTTAACTTTTTTTGGGAAAGTGTTCTCAAACCTCAAAGCTGAATTAAGAGCTTGAAAAACGCTGTTAGTGAAAAGATACAACCAAAAGATCTAGAAATACCGAATTAGACTTGAGACCTTTGTTTGGAAATCACTCACTTTACTTGAATCAAACGCTGTGGAATCAGTAAAGTTTGCATCTCTTAGCCTTATATGCAAATGAAGCTAATAATGGCACCTACTTCAGGGGTTATAAAGATCATGAAAATGGGGTTCTCAAACCTGGAGAAATTTTGTTCCCCGGAGGATATAATTTGTTACTGTCTAGAGACGCTGGTGATCAGATCTCAGAGTGGTGGCAGGGCTGGTCTGTCTCTTGTGGATAGAAGCGAGAATGTTGCCAAATAACCTACAATGCACAGGACAATACCTCACAGCAAAGAATTATCTGACCGTAAGTGTCAGTAGTGCCGGGATTGAGAAACCCTGATGTAATTTAATGCCTCTCCTGGTATAAGGCCAGGATACCAGATGATTTAATTTATGCCATCAGTAGGTGGTCCTATTAGTAGAAAAATGAAGCTTTCTACTTGAAGTTTTTTTTTTTTTTTTTTCAACTGGTAGTCCAGCCTAAGGATTAGTTTTTTTTTTTTTTTTAGAAAAAGGATAAAAATGCTTCACAATTGAATAACGTGAATATTCCCCCTTTTTATCTATAAAAAGTGAAATGAGAGTGGAAAAGCAGCAAAAGTCATGGAAAAACAAACTTACATTTATTTATAGATGTCAATTTTAATAAAATGTTTATGTAGTAGAGAAATTTCCAGTGTTCAAATTAACTTCAATTCTGAAAACTCATCTATGTTTGAGAATACACTTTTACAGGGCAAACTTATAAACATATCATTCTTATGTTATCTTTTAATCGTTTTTAATGTGTTAGCATTTTAATTTTTTTATTTTTTTGGAATCTTTGCAGGCATTATAAGCATTCACTTATTAATTTTTGTGTGTGTGTTACTTTTCCTATAGGTGTTACCTCATTTTGAAAGTCTTGGGAAACAGGAAAAAATTCCTAACAAAATGTCAGCTTTTCGAAATCACTGTCCACATTTGGATTCAGTTGGTGAAATAACAAAAGAAGATTTGATACAAAAATCTCATGTAAGAAACAGGTTTTTTCTTCCTTGAAAAACTTCACTTTTCTCTTGAATATGTAGTTTTCATAAATTGTTATAATACTCTATGAGCCATGTTTTAAAAATATGTATGATGTCAGTGCATTAGTGAATTGTATGTGTTTGTGTCAATATAACCAATGTTGTCTTTTTTATTTCTTTTTATAGGGTACTTGTCAGGATTGTAAAGTCCGAGGACCGAATCTTTGGGCATGCCTGGAGGTGTGTACTGTTTTTTCCTGAAAAGATTGCTATGATAATAATAAATTTGTATCTGAATAATCATAACCAGAAAATTTTTGACACTTAAAGTGATTTTTGTAAATTAAACTTGCTTTTAAAAGGTCATTATTGATTACAAAAAATAAACTTTGGAAAGATCTTAATTTATAGTGCTTTTGCAGTTTTTAGTAAATCACTCAGGTGTTTTATGCTTGCCTTTTATTAGAAATGACATAGCTTTTAGCTTAGAAATATATCTTCTGGTTTTATTTTGTGCCTGGAAACATTTGGTTAAATTTTATGACTGGAAAGTCATTTACTCATTGAGTTTAAAACAGGTAATCCAAACTTAATTGTAAATATAATTGTAATGCTGTTATAAATTTACATGTATATTATAAAGTATCTTATTTTTCTTCCTATATAATTATTTATAGAATAGATGTTCATATGTTGGCTGTGGTGAATCACAAGTAGATCACAGCACCATACATTCTCAGGTATGTATATAAAAAATTTAATGGAAGACTTGTTAAAAAAGTACCTGAAGGAAAGGGAAGGCCAGTATAACATTATTAATTCAAGTTTGCGCTCTAAGTTAAAACTTCACTTACATTCTCCGTGAAAGGTAGGGAAGGGAATTGCTAGGAGGATGAACGTTAAAATGAGGTTGTGATTAAGAAAGCACTGATTTCAAAAGCATACATCCGGCCGGGCGCAGTGGCTCACACCTGTAATCCCAGCACTTTGGAAGGCTGAGGCAGGCAGATCACCTGAGGTCAGGAGTTCGAGACCAGCCTGGCCAACATGGCGAAACTCCGTCTCTATTAAAAATTCCAAAAAAATAGCTGAGTATGGTGGCAGACACCTGTAATCCCAGCTACTCGGGAGGCTGAGGCAGGAGAATTGTTTGAACCTGGGAGGCGGAGGTTGCAGTGAGCCAAGATTGTACCATTGTACTCCAGCCTGGGCAACAAGAACGAAACTCCATCTAAAAAAAAAAAAAAAAAGTGTACATCCAGACATCTCCAGATATTTGGAGGTGATAGCTGGCGTATTAGGAGGTTGAAGCCCGAGAGAGAATGGGTACTTAGATTTATGAGATGGCCTGGCTAACTTCTTTAAGTCTCAGCTCATGTCATATTGCCTTTTCCTGCACATCATCCTAACTGGACTCACCTTTCTGCTTTGCTCTGCTTGTTTGGTACTTCTCATGTAACTCTGGCATGCCTCTTCTATAGTGTTATGTAGACCTCCCATTCTAAATTTCTCTAAATTCAAGAAAACAAGTTTCTCGAATGAGTGTGTTTTAAGATGCACATTGATACCTCTACAGCATCAACTGTTCTCAACCAGGATTCCTCTAGAGAATTAATTAAGCCTGAATACCCAAACTCAAAGGCATCATTGTATATCATTTACTTCTTTCCGTGCATCTAAAATGGTACTTGCTGTGTACCACCCTTGGGAGAATTGAGAAATTAGTCACTTAGATCATTTTTTGTAGGGCTTAATTCTCTAGCGGAACTCTGGTTGAGAAAGGCTAGACTTTTATCTTACCAGGATTATATATTCTATATTGCTAGAGCTGTTTTATGCCTTGACTCATGTCATTTGTGTTCTTTTGTCATTCTGATTTCTTAGAGTAGTTACTAGCTATTGTTAATTATTTTCTTGTGTTATATTTATTTGCAGACTGCAAAGCAAGGTCTTATACTCTTCCATTTATCTTTTTGTATATGAATAGTGAGGGGAAAATGGCAGAGTAATTTCTAGAGTAGGCTTACATATTGTTACTGTTCATTATACCTTAGAAGTTTATCTAAAGAAATTTTTTTTTGGTATTCTAAACTGGCTTTTGAGTACATTGTTACTCATCAAAGACCAGCAGTTTATCTTCTGTTATCTTTTGAAGAACTGTTTTCAAGTATATGTAATTTTGGTTCCTCTTTTCCCTCTACTGTGAAATGATATAGGAGACAAAGCATTATCTAACTGTGAACCTTACCACTCTTCGAGTATGGTGTTATGCTTGCAGCAAAGAAGTATTTTTGGATAGGAAATTAGGAACTCAGCCTTCATTGCCTCATGTAAGACAACCTCACCAAATACAAGAAAACAGTGTCCAGGTAATAATCTAGATCCACTTAGTTAAGCTGTAAAACATTCAGGTAATACTTTCAGAATTTGTTATGTAGCTAAAATTTTAAAAAGGAATACTGCCTAACCTGTACTTTGAAAATTTCTGTAATGTGCCTTTTTTCTCTCAAATAAAGTTCTTATGCTCCCCTTTCTTGTGTTACTTAGACTGATAGATTAGGGTGAGATTGAAGCCCACCTGTCTGAAGATGGAAAAGCCCCTAATGAATTTTTAAAGTTTTTTTTTTTTTAATGACTGAAGTAGTCTTTATCTTTTTCTGGTAAATCTGATTCCAAGAAAGGTGGTAGGCCTTCTTTGATAGGGAATGACAGTTACTAATTCAGCTCTCTGCCTCATTCTGTCCTCCCTTCCATCCCCTTTTTATTACTGTGAACATTTTACTTATTATTGAAAACAAAGTAGAATATAATGAAGCTTAGCATCAGTCTTTGGTTAAAGATTTTTCTCCCTTTGGGCTGGGCGCAGTGGCTCACGCCTGTGATCCCAGCACTTTGGGAGCCTTAGGCAGCCAGATCACGAGGTCAGGAGATCGAGACCATCCTGGCTAACATGGTGAAACCCTGTTTCTACTAAAAATACAAAACATTAGCCGGGCGTGGAGGTGGGCGCCTGTAGTCCTAGCTACTTGGGAGGCTGAGGCAAGAGAATGGCATGAACCTGGGAGGCAGAGCTGGCAGTGAGCCGAGACTGCGCCACTGTACTCCAGCCTAGGTGACAGAGCGAGACTCCATCTGAAAAAAAAAAAAAGGTTTTTCTCCTTTTGGATCGAGAGACTTAGAAAATGTACAGGTTTCCTCACAGAATTTATCACTTAATTTTCAGAATTTTTAACTCATAGAAAAATAGGGAAAAGGAAATTAACTTAAAATAGTTGGCCTCTTATTCTGATCATCGTTTGATCAGAATTTGATCAGATTTGATGAAGAGCGAGTTTTTTTCCTCATGTGGATTATAGAAATCACATATTTCTGTATTTGTTCACTGATACCAACTCTCAGGTTTTTCTGTTGTATGTTTGTATCACATTCTTATGGTAGACATTTGTGATAATAAATTTGCTTGCCTTACACATGATATAACTTAAGGTGGCTAGATTTTAGTCAAAGAGTAATTTATTGCATTTTCAATTTCTCAGTTGAATGACTTTAGTTAATTATAACCATTACTATTTCTCCCGCTTATACCTATTTATCATTCACAAACATGTTTAGTCTTTTTCAGAAGTCCAGGTAGTATGAAAATGGCAGTTTTATTGAATCCTCTTACATTATTAACAAAAGTTTGTCCCACTGAAGTTATCTGAATGGTAATAAGTAGAAAAATTAAAAAAAAGAAAAAAGTATAATGTTATGACCAAAGTTTAATCACACAAGAAACTAATAATCTATAAAGGCAAAATTATCAGCATCACTTACTAGAGAAGTAAGTTAAATAAGCTGTCTGTTGCCATTTCTACCAGAAAAGATCAAGATTACAAACTTTAATTAATGTTGAATCTGATAGAAAAAGTATACTGATACTTTCCTGATGGCTTGTTAATAATTTTCTGATGACTTGTAAATATGTTAACACATAAAAGGCATAAACTTAATTTCATGCAACTTCCTTATGATCCCATTGTTGAAGAAATTATTCAGAAGAAAAAAGTTGTTCAGATAGATTTATTTAGTAGACTAAAACTTATATGCTGTTTGAATCCAGTTTACCACAGGATATTTGCAAAATAGTAAAATATTGGAAGCCATACAAATATTAATAAGATTTTTCAAATAGACACTTTTTCTAGATAGTAAAATTTCAAGTGATTTCTTTTAAGCCTCTGTACTTGCATGCATTTAGATATTTTGTAGTGAGCATGTATCTTTTTAAAAGCAATTACTTTATAAAAACAAAATGGGAGTATGAAGTCTACTCAAATGTCCAGTCTCTACAGATGTCAGGAAAGTAAAATGGTTAGGAATTAGTGCATATGCCTGCATTTTAGAGGTAAAGTAAGGTTATAATAACTTGGAGAACCAGAGTACATGCTAAATTTGTGCTGCTATTCAGTTTCCTTCTCTGTTTGGGTGTTGCTGAATGTTGGTTCATTGTAGTTCAAGCTTCTGATACTACAAGAGAACTTTCAAATTTTGATTTTTGTTTGTCATCTCTGAATTTTTTAAACTGTAGCTCAAAGTTTTTTTTAAGTGTTTGCTAGCATTTGGGTAACAGGTTATCAGTTGCAACCTCTGAATCAAGCCAATTGTTGGAAATTAATATTAGAATATTTTTAAAGTAAGTGCTTGAACTATTTAATATGCATAAAATCATGCAGGCCGGATATGGTGTCTCATACCTGTAATCCCAGCACTTTGGGAGGCCGAGGTGGACGGATCATGAGGTTAACAGATCAAGATCATTCTAGCCAACATGGTGAAACCCCCTCTCTCCTAAAAATACAAAAATTAGCTGGGCGTGGTGGCATGCACCTATAGTCCCAGCTACTCAGGAGGCTGAGGCAGGAGAAGCGTTTGAACCTGGGAGGTGGAGGTTGCAGTGAGCCGAGATCATGCCACTGCACTCCAGCCTGGCAACAGAGTGAGACTCTATTTCAGAAAAAAAAAAAAGTGTGCAAAGTAAATATAGTAATATCAGGAGAGATTGTAGAAGTCTACAGATAATGTGTTATGATGAAAAACTTTTGCCTTTTTCCCTGTAGAAAATTAGATCTGAAAAGAGTGTAGGATAGCGTCCTTCAGAGGTCTTTTTAGCTATGTGACTTTTTAATGTCACATACTTACAGTTATTGTGGAGTTTTAATTCAGAAAATTCAGTTATAAAAAGTGCCTTTTAAACTCAAATACGTATGTTAATAAAGTGGGGCTGACATTGCTATTATCTAGGGTAGATCCTTATTTCCTTTAAAACAGAAATGTAAGTTTACTTTAATTGCTAATACCACAAATTCTTATGGTTCCACTATTAAAATAACATCTCAATTTTTATGGTATAGATGTTATATGTTACAATTAAAGCTTTTTTTAAAATTTAAGGATTTGTTCAAGTGTGCTCTCTTTTTTTGTTATCAAGGATTTTAAAATACCCAGTAATACAACATTAAAAACTCCTCTGGTTGCTGTATTTGATGATCTGGATATAGAAGTGGACGAAGAAGATGAACTTAGGGCAAGAGGTAAAATAATCCTGTGTAACCCTTGTATGGCACTGCCCGTTTCTTTAGAAAACCGTATAATATAAAAGTTTCAAAATGTGGAGGTAAAACGGGCTTGATAATTACAACAAAAGGACTTTGAAATTTGGCCTAGTAAAATTTTATTTGCAAAACAAACTTTTGGTTTCTCTGGTATCAGTTTACCAAAGCTGGGATCCTACTTACTCTTTTGCAGTTGAACCTTACGATCTTTTTGCTTAACTTGCCTTTTGAGGTCTGTTTTAACAGTGTTTCTCAACTCCTTTTTCTATTGTCAGTGATGGGGAGGTATTAGATATTAAAGTATTCCCTTAGCAGAATTTTCAGGGGAAAACATTTGGAAAAAGAATCAGGTGATACACTTCTCCCTTCTTGCCCTAAATTGAGAACCAGTCTATTTGGATTTTCCATGTTCTTTTAGGCCCACTGTTCTTAGTATAAACTTAAAATTTTCTGTTTTATAATTGATGCTAGTGGTATATTGAATGTATATTTAGATAATTATCTGGAAATTAACACTTTCATTTAAGCTTGACGTGACTAATTTATAAATATTTTATGTATTTCCCAGTTTTAACCCATTAATTTAGCCCACACTGTTAATTTTACTGGATACTTATCAATAAGTGATAGTTCAGTCTCGTTTTAGAGGTTTTTAGAATTTTAAATTTTCTTCATTTTGCTCCAAATCCAAATAGCATTTATAACTTTTTTTTAGTATTTATTTCATCTTTTAATAATGAAAGTAAACTGATGAAAGTGAACTTGACTATATATGGAAGTGATAAGTCATTCAATGGCTTCGTTTCGTATTAGCTTGAACCATATGAAATTGCCGTTTTTGTAGATTGTCAGCAGTATCCTATGGTTCAACCTAATTAATACTACTTTCTTTTTTGTTTTTGTTTTTTTTGAGATGGAGTCTCGCTCTATTGCCCAGGGTGGAGTGCAATGGTGCGATCTTGGCTCACTGCAAGCTCCGCCTTCTGGGTTCATGCCATTCTCCTGCCTCAGCCTCCTGAGTAGCTGGGACTACAGGCGCCTGCCACCACGCCCGGCAAATTTTTTGTATTTTTAGTAGAGATGGGGTTTCACCCTGTTAGTCAGGATGGTCTCGATCTCCTGACCTTGTGATCTGGCTGCCTTGGCCTCCCAAAGTGCTGGGATTACAGGTGTGAGCCACTGCGCCTGGCATAAATACTACTTTCAATGCAATACATTGAAACGGAAAGGAAAAGGATGTTTATCATTTATCATGACATGAGTTTTTTTGCATTGTCATTAAACTATTTCTCAAAATAATTAAACTTTAGTTATAATAAATGTAAAAGCCTCAATTAATGATTTTTAAAAACATCTAGTCTTAAATGTTAATAGGAAAGGCTATTCTTCCTGTGCAAATTTCAAAGGTTGAACTGTTTAAGCCTTGAACTTATGTAAAACTCAAAATTTTGGTGATTGTGGCCGGGCGCCGTGGCTTACGCCTGTAATCCCAGCACTTTGGGAGGCTGAGGCAGGCAGATCACGAGGTCGGGAGATTGAGACCGTACTGGCTAATGCAGTGAAACCCCGTCTCTACTAAAAATACAAAAAATTAGCTGGGTGTGGTGGCAGATGCCTGTAGTCCAAGCTACTCAGGAGGCTGAGGCAGGAGAATGGCGTGAACCTGGGAGGCGGAGCTTGCAGTGAGCCGAGATTGCGCCACTGCACTCCAGCCTGGGCAACAGAGCGAGACTCTGTCAAAACAAAACAAAACAAAATTTTTGGTGATTGTAAGGCTTCCAAAAGTATGACCTCTCTGAATTATTCAAGTTGCTGTATTGTATTTCTGTGGTCCTTAATATAATTTGGGAACCATATTAATGACCCCTAAAATTGAGTCATTTTGCTTTATTGAATGATGACTTCATGTATATTTTTTCTTAATAGGTCTTACAGGTTTGAAAAATATTGGAAATACTTGTTACATGAATGCAGCTTTGCAGGCTCTTTCTAATTGGTAAATAGAGAAATTAATTTTGTTTTGTTTGTTTGATTTTTAAAGTTATTTTTTGAGCACAAAACCATGCAACTATAGTAGTTGACTAACTCTCAAGGTAGAACAGGCAAGAATCTGGTTTGGGACATAACCCATTCTTGTCCCAATGATGTTACTCTATGTATGCCTGTAGTTTCTTGAGGCTGCTGGTCCTTGTGTAAACCCTGGGTAGTTGTGTGTCTTTGAGCAAGTTATTGTTTCTTACATCTAGAAAACGAAGAGTGGGAACTAATTATTCAGATCACTTTTAATTCAGAGATCTTATGAAAATATTTTATATTTTTTTGTAGATGGAAAGCCTTTAATAAAGGAGTCAGATTTTTTTTTTGTAATCATAGTCTTACAAAATAGGTATGTCAGGTGGTTTTACTCTTAAGTTTGGATGCATTGAGTCAGGTGATATTACCCTTTAAATTTAGGTGCATTGAGTCCGAACCAAAATTCAGAAATCACTGACTTTGACATTACTCTTTCTCCTGGATTAAATTATAGTGTAGTGATTGGAGATTGAACATATGTCTACAGGTTGAGTATCCCTCTTATGAAATGCTGGGAATCAGAAATGTTTCAGATTTTTCTGGATTTTGGAGTATTTATTTGCATTATACTTACTGGTTGAGCATCCCTTACCAAAAATCCAGTATTTGAAATGCTCCAATGAGCATTTCCTTTGAATATCATGTTGGCATTCAAGAAGTTTTGGATTTTGGAACATTTTGGATTTTGTATTTTGTATTAGGGATATTAAACTTGTACTTCTTCCCAAAATAATCTAATTTTTGTTGAGACATAATATTTTGCCTCCATAAATATTTTGCCTTCAGTTTTCTTATGTTTCATAACCTTGTGAAATAAAGATAACCCAATTTTTATTAAGTAATCAGAGAACACATCTTTGAAGAAGAGACTTTTTTTTTTTTTTTTTTTTTTTTTTAGGCTGGGTCTCACTCTGTTGCCCAGGCTGGAGCGCAGTGGCGCGATTTTGGCTCACTGCAACTCTGCCTCCTGGGTTTGTGTGATCCTCCTACTTCAGCCTCCCGAGTAGCTGAGACTACAGGCACGTGCCACCAAACGTGGCTAAGTTTTAAATTTTTTGTAGAGATAGGGTTTTGCCTTGTTGCCCAGACTGGTTTCCAACTCCTGGGCTCAAGTGATTCGCTTGCCTCGGCCTCCCAGAGTGCTGGGATTATAGGCATGGGCCACTGCGCTCGGACGTTAAAGAAGAGACATTTAGGCCAGGCGTGGTGGTTCACACCTGTAATCCCAGCACTTTGGGAGACTGAGGCGGGTGGATCACGAGGTCAGGAGTTTGAGACCAATCTGGCCAACATAGTGAAACCCTGTCACTACTAAAAATACAAAAATGTAGCCAGGTGTGGTGGTGTGCACCTGTAATCCCAGCTACTTGGGAGGTTGAGGCAGGAGAATCATGTAAACCCTGGAGGTGGAGGTTGCAGTGAGCCAAAGTCACGTCATTGCACTCCAGCCCAGGTGACAGTGTGAGACTCCGTCTCAAAAAAAAAAAAAAGAAGAGACATTTACTCTGAAACTTGAGGAATAAGTATGAGCTGGTTGTTTGAAAGGATGGGGAGAGCATTCCTAGCAAAATGCTCCTTGTAAGCAGCCTTGGGATGGGAAAGAGCTTGACACATTTGAGGAACTGGAAGAAAATCTGTGTGACAGGGTACAGTAATCATAGGGCTGAACGACAAGGGTCTAGGTTATGTAGGCCACATTAAAGATGTAGGTCTTTATTCTCATAGTAGTACAATACCATTGAAGTGTTTGTATAGTAGGGTAGCTAATAATCTATATTTTAAAAATATTACTGTGGTTGCCCCGTGGACAGTGAATTGGAGGGGGAAGAGAGTGGAATTTGAAAGACCAGCTAGGAGACTATGATAATGATTTAGGCAAGAAGTAGTGGTAGTTTACATCATCTAGGGTGGTAGGAAAAGAGTGAAGGAATTGGAGATAAACATTTTTAGGAGGATGATTGATTGATAGGATGTGGGTAGAGAAAGGGAGAGGAGGTTCAAAGTTTAACAACACAATCCTAAGAGACCTGTAGGTTGTTGCTATTGTTATTTTTATACAGATAAGAAAACCAGACACAGAAGTTTAAATAACTTTGCCAATGTAACCAGCTAGTAAGTACTGGCGGAATTCTGGTTTTTGTTTTTTGTTTTTTTTTTGAGACGGAGTGTCGCTCTGTCGCCAGGCTGGAGTGCAGTGATGTGATCTCAGCTCAGCCTCCTGAGTAGCTGGGACTACAGGTGCCGGCCACCACACCCAGCTAAGTTTTGTATTTTTAGTAGAGATGGGGTTTCACCGTGTTAGCCGGGTTGGTCTCGATCTCCTGACCTCATGATTCGCCTGCCTCGGCCTCCCAAAGTGCTAGGATTACAGGCATGAGCCACAGCGCCCGGCCTTTTTTTTTTTTTTTTTTTTTTTTTAAAGTTAGAGACAGGATCTTACTCTGTCACCCAGGCTGGAGTGCAGTGGAACGATCATGGCTCACTGCAGCCTCGAACTCCTGGGTTCAAGGGCTCTTCCTGCCTCAGCCTGCCAAGTAGCTAGGACCACAAGTGCATGCCACTGCTCCCAGATAATGTTTTAAAAGTTTTGTAGAGATGGATTTTTGCTGTGTTGCCCAGGCTGGTCTTGAACTCCTGTCCTTGAGTCATGTCCTGCCTTGGCCTCCCAAAGTATTGGAATTACAGGCATGACCCACCATGCCTGGCAGGGACAAAATTCTGAATCTGAGATTTTTATGTGTATGTTTGTTTTTGTAGATCTTTTGTTGATTATTGCACAATACTGCTTCCATGGATTTACTTTGTAATTCCTCTGATTTCATTGAAAAAGATGTGGCTGATACGATTACACTATTGGTGGCTGGGTGTGGTGGCTCATGCCTGTAGCACTTTGGGAGGCTAAGGTGGGAGGATTGCTTGAGCCCAGGAGTTCTGGAACCAGCTTGGGCAACCTAACAAGACCCTGTCTCTACCGAAAAAAAAAAAAAAGGATTACACTTGGCAAAGAGATGGCTTAGTAGTTATCTAACTGCCTTCATAGGGGGTTTGGTTTATGTAGGTCAGAATTTGGTCCTTTGCCCAGTCAGTTTCCTATAAATAGATTAATGGAGATTCCCTCAAGGTAATCAAACTCATCACAGACTATACTTCCTTATAAATTGCTAACTTGAGCCACCAACAAATGTTAGTACCAAATAATGGAATGTAGAAGGCTGGAGGAAGTGCAGGTTCAGTTGAAAGTTAAATTTTTATCCTGTTCAGTTTGGGCATTTGATATAAATCTGAAATTTAGATGACATGGTTGACTTTATATAAATTTGACGATGATTAGAATATGGTTGAAAATTTTAGATCGCCCAGGGAAGAAAAGTATATAGGGAAAAGTCATAGGATCAAGTCCTGAGGAATCCTTACATTTACATGTCTGGGGCCAAAAAGAGCAATAAAGAGGAAAAAGGAGTTTTAAGAGGTAAAGAGGAAAAGTAGGAAAATGCATACAATAGCCCAGAGAAGATTTGTTCAAGAATGAGGGCATGGTCGTCTGTGGCAAATGTTACTGAGTGGGGACTGAAAAGTGTATCTGGCAGCATGGAGGACTCTTGATATGGTGGGGCCAAATCTGATTTGAAAGGACTGAGCTCTTTATGAAGGAATGAAAGTGAAGCTGTAAAAGGGATCAAAGAAAGAAATGACAGCTATAGGGATGTACGTGTTGTCAGGTAATTGAATGACCAGAAATATAATCAGTATTAGCTTTGACTCCACTCTAACATTTTTCTCTTTTTAAAATTAGCCCACCTTTGACACAGTTTTTTCTTGATTGTGGAGGATTAGCACGAACAGATAAGAAACCTGCCATTTGTAAAAGTTATCTCAAACTAATGACAGAGCTGTGGCATAAAAGCAGGTATGTAACTTAATATACTTTTCTTCTTTATTAAACTTTTAAATGAATATTATAAATATTTAAAGGATGCAGGTCCATTTATGGAGCCAGAAAAAAGTAGAAGACAGATTTGAGACAGCTTTGTTTCAGGCATGTTACATTTGAAGCTGAATGTAAGGTGTCAGAGAAGTTTTAGAAGCAGATGAAGGTGTCATGAAAGTCTGGAAGTATTTGGACTGGTGATACAGTGTTGGAATGTTAAAGCTGCTGTACAGCTGCTGTTACTGGAACTTTAGAGTTTTATATTCAGGAGTAGGCATTCTCACAATGATAAAATCAGACCCGAAATACTATATGAATATTTTCCTGCTTATGTTTATTTATTCTAAAGTTTAGCATTAGGATCACAGTTTACTGTAATATGTTAATAATTTTGTTTTAGAACTATTTGGGAAATTTGCATTTTTGAAAAGTCATGGGGTGAAGCATAATCATTTAATTGAGGGAGTATAGCAGTAAAATATCACTTAAAATATCAAGGATAAGGTGTTCTGATGTGCCTGTGGAACATATTAGGCAGTTTTGAATGATTTTTTTGAAATGTAATTTTCAATTTATTTAACACTTTGAATTATTGGTTGTTAATTTTTAAAATAAAAATTAAAAATAACAAAAATTACTCTTTAAAAATGTTTTCTTGCTCAGGCCAGGATCTGTTGTGCCTACTAATCTGTTTCAAGGAATTAAAACTGTAAATCCAACATTTCGGGGGTATTCTCAGCAGGTTAGTTTATTGCTTTTCTTTTGTAATTTTAATCTAAATAAATTTTGAAAATGCCATTATGTTTTTTTTTTGGTCCACTTATCTTTTGGGGTCATCACTCCTTGTGTCTTTCTTTTGCCAAGAATAGTAACCCTTTTTCTTGTTTATTGTTTATATTTTTTTCAACTTTTCTTTATCTTTATCTTTTTTTGAGGCAGAGTCTCGCTCTGTCGCCCAGGCTGGAGTGCAGTGGTGCAATCTTGGCTTACTGCAGCCTCCAGCTCCTGGGTTCAAGCAATTCTCCTGCCTCAGCCTCCGGAGTAACTGGGATTACAAGTGTGTGCCACCATGCCTGGCTAATTTTTGTATTTTTAGTAGAGATAGGGTTTCGCCATGTTGGTCAAGCCGGACTTGAACTCTTGACCTCAGGTGATCCACCCTTCTTGGCCTCCCAAAGTGTTGGATTACAGTCATGAGGCACTGTATCCAGCCTTTTTTTTTTTTTTTTTTTTTTAATAAGAGTGATAATGTCTCATTATGTTGCCCCGGCTGGTCTTGAACTCCTGACTCAAACGATCCTCCCTCCTTGGTGTCCCTAAATGTTAGGATTACAAGCATGAGCCCCTACATCCAGCTGAAGTTGACCTTTGGATCATCTTTAGTTTATTAAAATTTTTATCTGACTGGGTGTGATGACTCATGCCTGTAATCCCAGCACTTTAGGAGGCCAAGGTAGGCGGACTGCTTGAGCCCAGGGGCTTGAGACCAGCCTGGGTAACATAGGGAGACCTCATTTCTAAAAATAATTTAAAAATATGTATCAACCGGGTGTGATGGCTCATGCATGTGGTCTCAGCTACTAAGAAGGCTGAGGTGGGAGAATTGCTTGAACCTGGGGGATCGAGGCTACAGTGAGCTGTGGTCATGCCACAGCATTCCAGCTTGGACAACAGAATGAGACCCCATCTCAAAAAAAGAAAACTTTATTTACCTAACTTTTTGGAAGTGAGTGCATCTTCATTTCTCTAGTGCTTTATGCTCTACAAACTGGTATTTTCTCAATATAGTGCTGTATGTTTATATATAAGTTGATAATGATATTTTGTATATTTTCCCTTATGTTTCTATATACACATGTAATGAAGTGGTAACATTATGTTGCTGATATATTAGGATGCTCAAGAATTCCTTCGATGTTTAATGGATCTGCTTCATGAAGAATTGAAAGAGCAAGTCATGGAAGTAGAAGAAGATCCGCAAACCATAACCACTGAGGAGACAATGGAAGAAGACAAGAGCCAGTCAGATGTAGATTTTCAGTCTTGTGAATCTTGTAGCAACAGTGATAAAGCAGAAAATGAAAATGGCTCTAGAGGCTTTTCTGAAGATAATAATGAAACAACAATGTTAATTCAGGATGATGAAAACAATTCAGAAATGTCAAAAGATTGGCAAAAAGAGAAGATATGCAATAAGATTAATAAAGTAAATTCTGAAGGCGAATTAGATAAAGATAGAGACTCTATATCTGAAACAGTTGACTTAAACAACCAGGAAACTGTCAAAGTGCAAATACACAGCAGAGCTTCAGGTGACAATTTAGTAGTTTGTTCATGAAAATGATATTATTTCATTTATAGACATGGGTGTTTAATTGTTACTTTGGGTATTTCTAATTAGAATTATAGTTTAGCAGTATTTGCATGTGAGTATTGGTCAGAAAATGATAGAACCTGAGGAGAAAAGGAAATTTTGGGGTCATTTAATTATATAAGAAATTAATTCTCCTTTTGAAATAAACATTTCATCAGATGTCTTTTGTATGGTCATGCAGTAATCTGAAAAATTGGGCTCCCCAGAATTTTCTCTTTTATTTTAAGCAAATTATGTTGTGATCCTGGAAAAAAGCAAATAACCCAAATTGCAATTTCCTTTTTTTTTTTTTTTGAGACAGAGTTTCACTCTTTTTGCCCAGGCTGGAGTGCAATGGCGCGATCTCGGCTCACCGCAACCTCCGCCTCCCGGGTTCAAGCGATTCTCCTGCCTCAGCCTCCCGAGTAGCTGGGATTACAGGCATGTGCCACCACCCTGGCTAATTTTGTATTTTTAGTAGAGACGGGGTTTCTCCATGTTGGTCAGGCTGGTCTTGAACTGCCGACCTCAGGTGATCCACCTGCCTCGGCCTCCCAAAGTGCTGGGATTACAAGCATGAGCCACCGCGCCCGGCCAGCAATTTTCTAAGTGTATGCATTAGTAGATTAAGATTGTTGTCATTGGAGTCACATCAGATGTGTTTTAGCGTAGAAGTTTAATTAACTATAGTGAGCCCTGCTGTGATAGATTATGCCGTGATACTAGTCAGTGTTACTTTGAGAAAGAGCATGTGGCCAAATGAAAGCTGAATTGCCTTGTAATTTATCTCTTCAAGAGTTAACTTCTCTTGGCTTTAAATGTGGTATTTAGTTTTCCAAAGCACACAAAATTGGGCTGTTAGAGGTTCAAATTATGTGATCTTAAAATAAGTGGCAGGCGTGTAATGTAAAAAAGTTTTTTTTCTGTGATTACTGAAGAGTGAGAGTAACTAAACAATTTATTTAGGTATTTGAATGAATCCAAAATTTCTTCTTGAGAAATATTCTTAACTATAGGAAGATTTGTGGTTCACTTGTGTAAAGTGCACAGATGCTTTCTAGTCAGGAAGACTAAGAGTGTTAGGCTCCTTAATTATACTGATCTTGTGTAGAAATTGGGAGTGAATAAATATGTCAGTTTTCAGTATTGAAAGACTTAGCTTTGACTGCTGTCCAGGATTTTCTTGTCAAAAGCCCAGTTAAGCCTGATTAGGGACATACTCATCTTTTATTGCTCTGTAACAGGTTTGTTCTTATATATAGTAATTAGGGGATAACCTAAGTCAGGAGTCTGAGCTTTTAGATGTTTTAAGGGCTTAATGAAAAAAATCTGGTGAAGTCTGTAAGGCACACAAACCTAAAATACTTACTCTCTGGTCCGTTAGAGGAAAAAATTGCCAACTCCCAATCTAAATCTCATTAACTTTATTCCCTTCAGAAAGTCCTAGAGTGAGTTGTTTTTTCACTCCCAATATTATGCAGTCTCATTTAGTCATGGCTGAAAAATTGAGAAATGCCTGTGTGAAAAACGATTTTGCATTATCTGGAAAAATTTCTGAGTACATCCCCTTTCAAGATCTCTTATGAACAATTCTCTTTTCTTCACTCAAATAGTTACTGAGCACATTCCCTTGCCCTGGAATATGTTAGGCACTAGGAATCCAAAGCAAACAATTAAGGTAGCTCTTATATTTTCTTGATTCATCTTATAATTCTAAAAAAAGTATTTCCTGATGAAGTGGTGTGTTTTTTCTTTTATTACAGTAAGAACAAAATAATTTATGATTACTTTATACCTACATTTCTTGATTTTGATTATTATGTTAGTTTGGGAGAATAATCTGTTTTTCTTTCACATGGTTTTGAACTTCTAAAAAACTGTCCTGAATATCTTTTTTTTTTTTTTTCCATCTGAAACAGGGTCTCATTCCATCACCCAGACTGGAGTGCAGTGGCATGATCACATCTCACCACAGCCTCAACCTCCTGGCTCAAGTGATCCTTGCACCTCAGCCTCTTGAGTAGCCGGGACTACAGGCGTACACCACCATGCCCAGCTAATTTTTAGATTTTTTTTGTAGAGATGGGGGGTCTGATGATGTTGCCCAGTTTGGTCTTGAACTCCTGGGCTCAAGCAGTCTTCCCATCTTGGCCTCCCAGTGTTGGGATTATAGGCGTTAGCCACCCAGCCTAGCCTCTTTTTTTTTTTTTAATGCTATATTTGGACAAACAAGATCCTCTTTGGCTTTGTATTTCCACTGCTCACTTCCTAAACTGCCTGTAATAGTAGTATGTTATAAAGATTAGTTGGGGTCGGGCATGGTGGTTCACATCTATAATCCAAACACTTTGGGAGGCCAAAGTGGGTGGATCACTTGAGGCCAGGCGTTTGAGACCAACCTAGCCAACGTGGTGAAACCCCATCTCTACTAAAAATACAAAAATGAACCGGGCCTGGTGGCACATGCCTGTAATCTCAGCTACTTGGGAGGCTGAGGCAGGAGAATTGCTTAAATCTGGGAGGTGGAGGTTACAGTGAGCTGAAATCGCACCTCTGCACTCCAGCCTGGGGGACAGAGGGAGACTGTGTCTCAAAATAAATAAACAAACAAAAATTAGTTGGATTTCTGGGTAGAAGGTTACTGTTATTTTTCTTAGTGAGCACTTTGTTAAGTATTTAACTTGACATTTGTTAGTATGAATTGTGTTCAAAGTATCAAATTAAGAAACCTTTAAATTAACATTACTGGACAGTTAGAATAATTTTCCTATTTAGGGTAATAATACAAATTTTAAATCTTACAGAATATATCACTGATGTCCATTCGAATGACCTGTCTACACCACAAATCCTTCCGTCAAATGAAGGTGTTAATCCACGTTTATCAGCAAGCCCTCCTAAATCAGGCAATTTATGGCCAGGATTGGCACCACCACACAAAAAAGGTAAAAAGTTTCTCTTATTCAGTCTCTTTTGCTTTGGGTCTTAGTTTAAAATGATGGTTTTGATTCTTGATAATTTAAAGTGTTAATTATGAAATACGAGTTGATCTTTTAAAATTGATAGCGTAATTTTACATAGACATGATTACAAATTTTGTGTGTTGGTACTCTGTTTTTAAAATTTTACATACAGTTGAATTCACTTTTTCTTGTGTAGAGCTTTATGAATTTTAACACCTGCAGCATAGATTCTTGTTACTCCACCACAAACGAAATACAGAACAGTTCTAACACCACAAAGAATTCCTGCATAGTACTACTTCGTAATCAGATCATCTCTCTACTCCTATGTTCTGGCATCCTTGATTCTCTTTTCTTATTGTTTTGCCTTTTCCTAGAATGTCATATAAATGGAATCATATAGTATGTAGTCTTTTGATTTTCTAAAATCTTTTTATATGTAGTCTTTTGAAACAGGTTTGCCTCTCAGGATAATGCATTTGAGATTCAGTCATGTTACTGCATGTCTGAATAGTTTATTCCTTTTATTGCCAAGTAATATTTCTTTTTGTTTTGTTTTGTTTTGTTTTGAGATGGAGTCTCACTGTCGCCCAGGCTAGAGTGGAGTGGTGCATCCTTTGCTCACTGCAGTCTCCGCCTGCCAGGTTCAAGCAATTCTCCTGCCTCAGCCTCCCAAGTAGCTGAGACTACAGGTGTGTACCACCATACCTGGCTAATTTTTTGTGTTTTTAGTAGAGATGGACCATGCTGGTCTCGAACCCCTGACCTCGTGATCTGCCCGGCTCTGCCTCCCAAAGTGCTGGGATTACAGGCGTGAGCCACCGTGCCTGGCCTAATATTTCATTTTTTTATGGGTATACCACTATTTATTTACTTACTCATTGGTGGACTTTTGAATTGTTTCCAATTTTTGGCAATTATGAATAATGTTGATCTAAAATTTATGTACAGGTTTTTGTAAGAACATGTTTTCATTTGTCTAGGACAAATACCTAGAAGTGGGGTTACTGGGTTTTATGTTTGTTTAATGCTTATAGTTGTATTAAACTGCCAGACTTTTTACCAGAGTGTCTACCATTTAGTATTCCTTCCAGGTATATATGAGAGTTCCAGTATTATGTTTTCTTAGAAAAAAACATAGGAGAAAGTCTTCGTGGCCTTGGGTTAGACAAAGGGTTCTTAAAGACGTTAGAAGCATGATCCATTAAAGAAAAAAATTAAAAATTTTTGTTGACAAAGGACATTCAGAGAATGGGAAGATAAGGTTGGATATATTTATAAATCGTACAGCTAGCAAAGGACATGTATCCAGAAATATATAAAGAACTCTTAAAAACTTTAAATAATGGAATCGTTTCTTCAAATAAAGCCTTGCTTGGAAACCAAAACAAATAAGTGAAAACAGAATTGCTCTGAAATCAGGATAGGGAGACTGAACCCCTTCTATTTCATCTTCAGCCTGATGATGACTTTCATCATCTTTCCCTCACTTTCTAACCTCGTTGCCTCTTCTTTTGACTTGTAGAACATTTAAATAACATCCCAGTGATGAATATTGTGCTAATTTAGAATGTGTTCCTTTTCTTATATGAATTTGTTCCCTTTCTTACATTTATGGTGGCCAACGATCATACTTTTAAAAAAACAACAGGCCAGGCACGGTGGCTCACACCTGTAATCCCAGCACTTTGGGAGGCCAAGGCGGGCAGATCATGAGGTCAGGAGATCAAGACCATCCTGGCTAACATGGTGAAACCCCGTCTCTACTGAAAATACAAAAACTTAGCTGGGCGTGGTGGCAGGCACCTGTAGTCCCAGCTACTTGGGAGGAGAGGCAGGAGAATGGCGTGAACCTGGGAGGCGGAGCTTGCAGTGAGCCGAGATTGTGCCACTGTACTCCAGCATGGGTGACAATGCGAGACTCCGTCTCAAAACAAAACAATAACAACAACAAACATCTTAAGCCTTGTCTGCTTAGTTTCTTTTCTTTTTTTAATGCTTATGCTCTTTTGAAGAGTATTTTGAAAATTTCCTTATCAACACAGTAAGTTTTACAGTTTAAGGATTCTAGAGATCATATACAAGTAAGATTGACAAGACAAAAAAAGATTCCAGAGAAAAATGTGAAGAGCTGCTTTGATTTTTTTTTAATGTTTTTCAATCCTAGCTCAGTCTGCATCTCCAAAGAGAAAAAAACAGCACAAGAAATACAGAAGTGTTATTTCAGACATATTTGATGGAACAATCATTAGTTCAGTGCAGTGTCTGACTTGTGACAGGGTGAGTATGAGGGTATTAGAATACACAGAAAATTCCTGTCAAATGCTCTTTTTAAAAATGTGACAAGATGATGTGAAAAGTTTAATTCCTTCTCTTTGCTATTGATGATCATACATGCATTTATTGTGTTTACATGTTTACATCAATACAAATTGATTCTAGGTGTAGAATTTACTTTTTTGGAAGTAGCAGCATCCTGTTTAAAGGATAGTGACCCATCATTGGACAGGCACATATTATCCTTTGCCATCTATTTTGGTTACATATAAAGGCGAGAAGTTGCTCAGCAACAAGAATTAGTAACACCTGCATATTCTCCCAGGCTGATGAAATTTGTGTACTGGGAATTTGTTGATATTCACAGGTACAAAGCTGTGAATGTATCTTTTATATTTGGTTATAATATGGTTTGTAAATATTTTTCCATGTTTAGGTTGGTACTCAGATACTAAAGGTAGTATCAAATTCATAGACAATAACCAAGGCATAAATTAAAATCATGAATTTTTTAATAACACTTCAATCCTTCAAAGTTTCTTTGAGCTTTTCTTAAGTACACTTTTACTTTAGTGCAATGATGAATGTGAAATAACATCTCAAAAACAAAAAAGATTTCAATTATTGTGTTGGAATCTCAAGTCAGATCTAAGAACTTTCAATAGGATCGTTTTAATGTAGGTTATTTTGGTACTAAATATTTAAGTGAAATTATCAGACATATTTTTAGCTATTTAAAATTAGATGCCAGGTTTTGCCTCAGGCTTTTTAAAAAAACATTTTAAAACTACCATCAAGGTCAGTTTTCAAAAATAAATACAATAGTGCTTAAGAGTTTGGACCTCAAGATGCAGTGGCTGGATTTGGGGTGTTTAATGCTGCAGCATCTGTGATTGTGATGGGGATGCTAATAGCTACTGCACAGGGCTTATGTGAAGATACCTGATACAGAGCAAGTTTTTTTTTTTTTTTTTTTTTTTGCTATTTTGACTATTAAAGCTGTTCAATTTGTGTGTGTTTTTTTTTGTTTTTCGTGTTTAAACATGCTTTGATCTTTAGAGTCTAAAATCTAACCTTGTAAATGTTTTGCTGCATTATGTTCATCCCATTTTTAAAACACGAAACAATTTTAGGTGTCTGTAACCCTCGAGACCTTTCAAGATCTGTCCTTGCCAATTCCTGGCAAGGAAGACCTTGCTAAGCTGCATTCATCAAGTCATCCAACTTCTATAGTCAAAGCAGGATCATGTGGCGAAGCATATGCTCCACAAGGGTGGATAGCTTTTTTCATGGAATATGTGAAGAGGTATGCATTTATTTTCTTTGTATTACATGATTGTTAAAACTGCTGTTTCTGCTGTACTGGCAGAACACTTCCTTTTTTTTCTATCAATGATGTTTCAGGTTTGTTGTCTCATGTGTCCCTAGCTGGTTTTGGGGTCCAGTAGTAACCTTGCAAGATTGTCTTGCTGCCTTCTTTGCCAGAGATGAACTAAAAGGTAAGAAATACAGTAATATCTATGGCTAAATTGTTGTAGGTGAATCTAAAATACAAGTGGGACTAAATAATAAAATGTATTCATAAAAGCTAAGTTTTAAGACAGCTTAATAGTAATTTCACATATTGGCATTAGGTTAGTGTCCACCTTGATGATATAAATATAACAAGAAAAATCACATCCTTAAGTAATTCATGTGAATTCCTGTAGTATAAGACAAATGATAGGTGAAAATTTTTTTTTTTTTTGAGACGGAATCTCGCTCTGTTGCCCAGGCTGGAGTGAGTGAAGTGGCACAATCTCCGCTTACTGCAAGCTCCACCCCCCTAGGTTCATGCCATTTTCCTGCCTCAGCCTCCCGAGTAGCTGGAACTACAGGTGCCCGCCACCACGCCCGGCTAATTTTTTTGTATTTTTAGTAGAGACGGGGTTTCACAATGTTCACCAGGATGGTCTCAATCTTCTGACCTTGTGATCCGCCCACCTCGGCCTCCCAAAGTGCTGGGATTACAGGCGTGAGCCACTGCGCCTGGCAGTGAAATGTTTTAAAGCTGTTCTGAGATCCATAGAAGGGCAAACTCAATCAAAATAATGGACTTATTTATGTGTCTGTAATTGTGAACTACTCCGTATCATTTAAGGTCATTCACTATTTTTGTGTATCTAGTACCTTGCTTTGACATATGGCAGGCACTCAGTAAGTTTTATTCAATGAATAAATGGAAAAGATACTATTTGAGGTAGATCTTCAATGTTGGCAGGAGTTAAGGGAGGGGAAGGTAAACAGTAACCTGATTCATGAGCATAGACTGAAAAAAGGGAACCTTGTTTTACTGTGGTGAGAGGTCAGCATGGGGCAAAATCAAAGAATTACAGGACCATAATAAGCAATTTGCTGTTAATTTGAAACCAATGCCACATCTGTTTTATTTGCAGGTGACAATATGTACAGTTGTGAAAAATGCAAAAAGTAAGTGACATTGACAGTGCTTTTAATTTCATGTTGTGTATTTTTCTTGGTTTTTAGAATTGGGTATGTGGAGTTAAATTTGCACTGTATTTAGAAAAATATAGGCCAGAAAGCTTTATGCTAGTAATAATAGAGATTAGCTGTTTTGTAAAACAAATGTAAGGTAAAAATTTGACAGATTTAATAGGCTTATGTAAGATGTGAGAGAGTATATTTTGAGGGATGAAATCTGTACGTGATTTTGCATAAAACGTTTTCCTAAATAAGGCAATATTTTCTTCTGAATTACGATTTTAACAGGCTAGATTCAGGAAGTAAAAGGTACAAAGTTTCAGATCTACATAAAATTCCTAAAGGTTATACCAACTTCAATGTTATCTGCTGTTACAGTGGCAGACAAAAAAGAGAGCTAAAGTCTGATTTTGTTTACATCTACTACCAGCTGCCTTTTTCTATCTTGTAATCAATTTAGACTTTCAATGCTTCTTAGTGGTAAGTCAGAAAAAAGTGTTGGAAGACTTGGCAAAAAGCAACTATTTGTGAGGCAGAGTGAACTGGAAATTTCTTCTCAATCTCTATAATAGACATACAACGGCCTGCTAATAAGATCTGGGATAATACAGACTTCTACTTCTTGGCAGTAACCTCAAGGAAACATTGATCTGCAACTGATCATGACATGACAGAAAGGAATGGTATACTATTTGGTTGATAAAGATGAGAAAGCTGACTTCTACTTTTGGAGACATTTTATCAGTTTGTTCTTGAAGCCCCAGCTGCCTGCTGAAAAGGAAGTTGGCTTGGAAAGGGATTGTTTCTTGTAAAGCAAAGCATACTAGGAAAAAGATAACAGGGAAGATGGAAAAGAACCTTGCATCTACCTCCAAATTCAAAGTAGAGATTTGTCGAATGTGTATTAATTTTGATTATTAATAATAACCATCCATTATCTTTTTACCACATGTAAGAATAAGGTTTTTTTTTTTTTTCTGTTTGAGACATAGTCTCATTCTGTCACCAAGGCTGAAGGTTCACTAGCATGATAACAGCTCTTTGCAGCCTCAGCTTCCTGGTCACAAGCGATCCTCCTGCCTCAGCCTCTGAAGTAGCTGGGACTACAGCTGCATGCACCATGCCTGGCTACTTTGTATTTTTTGTAGAGATGGGGTTTATGTTGCACAGGCTGGTCGCAAAGTCCTTGGCTTACAACGATTTGCCAACATTGGCTTCCCAAAATGCTGAAATTACAAGCATGAGCCACTGTGCCCGGCCAAGACTTTTTTTTTTTTTTTTTTTTGAGAAGGAGCCTTGCTCTGTCACCCAGGCTGGAGTGCAGTGGTGTAATCTCGGCTCACTGCAACCTCTGCCTTCTGGGTTCAAGCAATTTTCCCTGCCTGAACCTCTTGAGTAGCTGGGATTACAGGTGCTCGCCACCACACCCAGCTAATTTTTGTATTTTTAGTAGAGATGGGGTTTTGCCATATTGGTCAGGCTGGTCTTGAACTCCTGACCTCAGGTGATCTGCCCACCTCGGCCTCCCAAAATGCTGGGATTATAGGCATGAGGCATGGTGCCTGGCTAAGATTTTGATATATTAACTTGAACTACACATTTTATAAAACTGAGATTTTGCTTTATCTGGTTTTACTTAATATCTAGATATTTTAAAGGCATAGCCACACCATAGACAGTAGCACATTTGTTAAAACAATTTTCACCAAAGAGTTTTATAACTCTCTAAATTTTTGATTACTGATACCTTGGTTTAAATTACTATTATTATTTTTTGAGATGGAGTCTTGCTCTGTCACCAGGCTGGAGTGCAGTGGCACGATATTGGCTCACTGCAGCCTCCGCCTCCTGCGTTCAAGTGATTGCTCCGCCTCAGCCTCCTCAGTAGCTGGGACTACAGGCACGTGCCACCATGCCCGGCTAATGTTTTGTATTTTAGTAGACATGGGGTTTCACCATGTTAACCAGGATGGTCTCAATCTCCTGACCTTATGATCTGCCCGCCTTGGCCTCCCAAAGTGCTGAGATTACAGGCGTGAGCCGCCGCACCCGGCCAGTTTAAATTATTTTTTACAATAAGGGACTCCAGTGTTTTGATTAAGATATTTAATGTATACATGTAACATAATTCAGTGGCAAGTATTTCTAGTCTGATATCTTTTGTCTCTGCCTTGCCTTGCCTTGCCTTCCCCTTCCCCTTCTCCTTCCCCTTTCCCTTCCCCTTCCCCTTCCCTTTCTTTCTTTTCTTGTTCTTTTTTTTTTTTTTTTCAGACAGGGTCTCACTCCAGCCCAGGCTGGAGTACAATGGTGCGATCTCAGCTCTCTGCAAACTTTGCCTCCTGGGTTCAAGTGATTCTCCTACCTCCGCCTCCCGAGTATCTGGGACTGCAGGCATGTGCCACCATGCCTGGCTAATTTTGTATTTTTAGTAGAGACGGGATTTCACCATGTTGACCTGGCTGGATCTCTGCATTTTCTAAAAGATTTTTGCTGCAAATTTAAATATACTAAGTTTTTTTGTAGACTAATTGATTTTCTCTTTTCTCCCCTTAGGTTGAGAAATGGAGTAAAGTTTTGTAAAGTACAAAAGTTTCCTGAGGTATGGACATTATTTTAGCTCAACTTGTATTATGTGGTAGGAACATAGAGTATTAATGTAACAAAATGTAGTAATAAATTCTCTTTGCTTGGTTAAAGAATTGAATGGTTGCTGTGCGTGCCTTTTTAAGATTATTCATTTTTAAAATATTAAGTTAAATACCGTAAGTGTCCTTTAACAGTGTGCTATGTTGAACAAAGTGTAATCATACTCGCAGGATCTTGCCAGGTCTAAAGTGTAAAATTAGAAAAACAAATAGCAGTGAACTTAGAAAGTACCTTGTTTCACCATTTCCATATTTTTAACATCTCTGGAAGCAGGTTATAATTGCAGATTAATACTTAACCTTGACACTTCAATATATATTGAATAGACTCCTTTAGCATTTAAAACTAAATAAAAATGTAAATAACTTTATAATTGTATTTTGATTGAACACCTCAGTTTCTTGCTTGTTGAATAAAAATATTACTAAGTTTTACCTATTATAATGCTTTTTGTTTTCTGTATTGACAAATTAGTTTTGAATTTTATTCTTTTAGATTTTATGCATCCACCTTAAAAGATTCAGACATGAACTAATGTTTTCCACCAAAATCAGTACCCATGTTTCATTTCCACTGGAAGGCTTGGATCTTCAGCCATTTCTTGCTAAGGATAGTCCAGCTCAAATTGTGACTTATGATCTTCTGTCAGTCATTTGCCATCATGGAACTGCAAGTAGTAAGTATATAGGTTTAACAGATGTTCCTAGATTAAAAAAAAAAATTAAAATAAGCCTAGGGATGGTGGCTTATACCTGTAATACCAGCCTTTTGGGAGACTGAGGTGAGAGAATCACTTAAAGCCAGGAGTTTGAGACCAGCCTGGGCAACATAGTGAAACCCCATCTCTACAAAAAAAAAAAAAAAAAGTTAAACATCCTAATTGATCTTTTAAATGATATCTGAATATCTAAAAGAAAAAAACGTTAAAAACAGATGTTACTGCTAATTGTTAAAAACATGTCAATTTTATGAAATTAAATATTTTTACTATGATGTTTCCAATATTGAAAATTGTATACAGTTAAATAATAAGGCATTAACATGTTTTTTTTTTTTTTTTTTTGAGACGGAGTCTTGCTCAGTTGCCAGGCTGGAGTGCAGTGGCACGTACTTGGCTCACTGCAACCTCCACCTCCCGTGTTCACACCATTCTCCTGCTTCAGACTCCCAAGTAGCTGGAACTACAGGCGCCTGCTACCACACGCGGCTAATTTTTTGTGTTTTTAGTGGAGACAGGGTTTCACCATGTTAGCCAGGATGGTCTCGATTTCTTGACCTCGTGATCCACCTGCCTCGGCCTCCCAAAGTGCTGGGATTACAGGCGTGAGCCACCACGCCTGGCCCTAACATGATTTTTTACTGGGTTTTTTTAAGATTATGTGTTCTAACTGGGTGTGGTGGCTCACACCTATAATCCCGCACTTTGAGAGGCCGAGGCAGGTGGATCATCTGAGGTCAGGAGTTTGTGACGAGCCTGGTCGACATGATGAAACTCTGTCTCTACTAAAAATACAAAAAATTAGCCGTGCATGGTGGTGGGTGCCTGTAATCCCAGCTAGTTGGGAGGCTGAGGTAGGAGAATAGCTTGAAACCCGAAGGTAGAGGTTGCAATGAGCCGAGATTGCACCATTGCACTCCAGCCTGGGCAACAAGAGCGAAGCTCTGTCTCAAAAAAAAAAAAAAAAGATAATGTTTTCTAATAACTAGGTGTTTGTGGGGGTTCAGTCAGGCTGGTGGGAAAAATTGTAGTTATAGAAAATATACACAAACCCTTCTGGAGGGCTGGGAGTTTTTACGTATAGTACTTGGCAGAAGGCAGCCTTGTCCCCTTAGTTAAATAAATTAGAGTAGAAACAAAGGAATATGGGGAGTTTATCTAACTAGCTTGTTTACCCATGTGGTCCTAAGACTAACCTTTGATTTACTGGGTGCTTAATTGCTTTCTACTTGGAATGTTTGCAATATCATTTACCCTCTAGTAGTGCTGACTCAAGGCTTTGTCAGTTAATCTGTACTGAACAAATGAGAGTCTCACTGACTGGTCGAGGCTTTGGTTGCAACTGCTTACAGCACTCTTCTTGAAGTCTGTAAGTGGCCCAGATGCTCAGCTGGACTGGCAAAGCAGAATATCTGTGTCAGTGTACTTTATTCATCTGTCACTGGGTCAGGGTCTGCGGGACAGACCCTGGCAGGTGTTAGTGACTCATGTCTATAATCCCAGCACCTTTGTAGGCTGAGGCAGAAGGATCACTTGAGACTAGGAGTTTGAGAACAGCCTGGACAACATGGCAACACCCCATCTCTAAAAAAATAAAAATAAATTCGCTGGTTGTGGGGATGTGCACCTGTGGTTCCAATTACTCAGGAGGCTGAGGCAAGAGGATGGCTTGAGCCCAGAAATTTGAGGCTGCAGTGACCTGTGATCCCTTCACTGCACTCCAGCTTGGGGAACAGAGCAAGACTGTCTCTTAAAAAATAAAAAAAAAATAAAAAATAAAAAAAAAATTACATGTTCTGTCATCAAGTGATGAAGGAATGGTGGCAAGCATGCAAATTGAAAAAAAATACAAGCATAGTTCTTCCTATATTCCAGCTACTGTGCTAGGCACTGGAAATATAAAATGTTTATCTTCCTTTCTTGTGTTGTTTTTGTATTACTGTAATGATTTCTTTTCCCTCAAATTCAGGTGGACACTATATAGCCTACTGCCGAAACAATCTAAATAATCTCTGGTATGAATTTGATGATCAGAGTGTCACTGAAGTTTCAGAATCTACTGTACAAAATGCAGAAGCTTATGTTCTTTTCTATAGGTAATGGAAATAGCTATAGATGTGAAAGAACATCTCACAGTTTGGGCTTATCAGTGATTAGAAATTGTTTTCTTCCTATTTCATTACAGTAAAATACAGTAAAAGACTGTATATGTAGAATGATTCTTTGTTCAGAAAATGCTAAATCATTTACTTGAAGAGCAAAGGGATTTATTTTGTTTTAGAAAGATTAATTTTAGGGCTGGGCGTGGTGGCTCACGCCTGTAATCACAGCACTTTGGGAGGCCGAGGTGGGTGGATCAAAAGGTCAGGAGTTCAAGACCAGCCTGGCCAAGATGGTGAAACCCTGTCTCTACTAAAAATACAAAACTTAGCCAGGCATGGTGGCAGTCGCCTGTAATCCCAGCTACTCAGGAGGCTGAGGCAGGAGAATCGGTTTAACCCCACGGGTGGAGGTTGCAGTGAGCTGAGATTGTGCCACTGCACTCCAGCCTGGGCAACAGAGTGAGATTCCATCTTTAAAAAAAAAGCCAGGCGCGGTGTCTCAAGCCTGTAATCCCAGCACTTTGGGAGGCCGAGACGGGTGGATCACAAGGTCAGGAGATCGAGACCATCCTGGCTAACATGGTGAAACCCCATCTCTACTAAAGAATGCAAAAAACTAGCCGGGCGAGGTGGCATGCGCCTGTAGTCCCAGCTACTCGGGAGGCTGAGGCAGGAGAATGGCGTAAACCTGGGAAGCGGAGCTTGCAGTGAGCTGAGATCTGGTCACTGCACTCCAGCCTGGGCGACACAGTGAGACTCCGTCTCAAAAAAAAAAAAAAAAAGTTGTAATTTAAAAATTAGGCATTGATGGTCTGAATTAAGTACCAAATTTTCTCCTAAAGTAGCTAATAATGGAAGTATTACTATAAAAATATTTGGTATTTTTTAGCATCTTATAAAAGAAGGTGCTAGCTCCTGAAACAGAAGCAGATTAATTATTTAGCTTGATCTTATTAACAAACATTTGAATGCTTACTGTGTTCCAGTAGTTATGTGGATACCCGTAGATAGGATACAGTGTCATCCCTATGGGTATATAATGTATTTGGTGGATAATACAAAGTATATTTCTCTTGAAATTCCCAAGACCTAATAGTGTTAATATGTGTGCTGAGTCTAATAGGAAGAAAAATCCATCTACTAGTAATGTAGTAAAATGCATATTGAATTTAATCATTGTTGTTAATAGGAAGAGCAGTGAAGAGGCACAAAAAGAGAGGAGAAGGATATCAAATTTGTTGAACATAATGGAACCAAGCCTCCTTCAGTTTTATATTTCTCGACAGTGGCTAAATAAATTTAAGACCTTTGCCGAACCTGGCCCTATTTCAAATAATGACTTTCTTTGTATTCATGGAGGTAAGAAATCCTGTAATGCAAAGCAGTGGTAGAATTTTGCTGTAAAATAATTTGCAAATTAGGAGAGCCAAGAATTTTCCTCACACACTTATTTCCTATTTCCCCACCTGCTTTCAAACTTAATGGTTTGAGAAATTCACCTGTCTTTTTTAATTATAGATAATCTCTAGCTTCTTTATTGAACATATATTTACTGAGTACATGCTTTCTAAACTTTTTGCTAGTGCCTAAGGACACTAAAGATCCTTTTTCTTCTGTGAAAGCTCTAATTTCATAGTAGAGTCAGATACATAAAACAGCTGTTTACATTACAGTGAGCGCCTCCATTATACATCATTTTTCCTACTTGAGGCATTCCTGTGCTGGTGATTTTATCTGCCAGCTATATTGGTGGTTCTTAACCCCATTGTCTAAATGAATAGCTGGTTTTTTTTCCCAAGTATGGAAATGTATCTGGGATTTAAGAAAAAAAAGCCTCATAATTAAATGTAACTTTGGCCCTTGTGAGATTGACTGTGTTAATGTTTGTTACTACAATAAATAGGACCTTTGTATGATGCTGATTAAACTTCAGGGTTGAAGATGGGATATTCATGGTAATTATGTTTGTAGTGAAACCAAAAGGGATAGGGATACCTGTATTGGACATAGAAATTTTACGGTGTATGTTCATCTTGAGAAAACACAATCACCAAAAATGCTTTATAATTACCTTTCTTGGGAGAGAGAATGTAAGAACAATGATTGAGCTGGGTGCAGTGGCTCACACCTGTAATCCCAGTGTCTCAGGAGGCTGAGGCAGGAGGACTCCTTGAGCCCTAGAGTTTGAGGTTGCAGTGAGCCATGGTCATGCTGCTGCACTCCAGCCTGGGTGACAGAGTGAGACCTTGACTCAAAAAAATGGCCAGACACAATGGCTCATGCCTCTAATCCCAGCACTTTGGGAGGCCAAAGCAGGAGGATCATTTGAGTTCGTGAGTTCGAGACCAGCCTAGGCAACATAATGAGAGCCTGTTTCTACAAAAAAATAAAAAAGTTAGCTGGGTGTGTTGAAGCATGCCTCTAGTCCCAGCTACTCAGGAGGCAGGTGTGGGAGGATCCCTTGAGCCCAGAAATTTTGAGGCTGCTGTGAGCCATGATCATGCCACTGTACTCTCTAGACTGGGTGACAGAACAAGACCCTGCCACTTAAAAAAACAATGAGGATTGATCAGTCATTTAGTTATTGTTAAAAAAATGAGTTTAATCTTTGAAAGGAATATAGTTAAAAGCATGAGACAAATATGTTTAAATTTTTTTTTTTAGGTGTTCCTCCAAGAAAAGCTGGTTATATTGAAGACCTGGTTTTGATGCTGCCTCAGAACATTTGGGATAACCTATATAGCAGGTGTGTTTTTTAAATCAGACCATATAGTGTTGTGAAAGTCAGTTAAACTGGTTAAAAGGGGATTGGACTATTTCACAGATGCTCCTTGTGCTGTATGTTTATTCTTTTTCCTTCACTTATTCATTATAAAGTGTGAGTAGGAAGACTTTGTAGCTACTGTGGCATAGTCTAGATAATTAATTTTATTTTTTTTGTTCTAATTATCTGTCTGCAAAGGTATGCTGTGGTAATTTAAGTACTTTCTTTAAAATATTTTGCATATCCCCACACTAAAATTTTACATATGTATATACTCCCACAATTGAGTATCTTACTCTTAAATTGTAAATTTTTTTTTTCTTTTTTTTGAGACAAGGTCTTGCTCTGTTACCCAGGCTGGAGTGGAGTGGCATGATCTCGGCTCACTGCAGCCTCTACCTCCTAGGCTCAAGTGGTCCTCTCGCTTCAGCCTGCCGAGTAACTGGGATCACAGGCATGCATCACCATGTCTGGCTAATTTTGGGGTTTTTTTTTTTGTAGAGATGGGGTTTCGCCATGTGCCCGAGCTGGTCTTGAACTCCTGGGCTCAAGCCATATGACCGCCTCGGCCTCCCAAAATACTGGGATTACGGGCATGCACCACTGGGCCTGGCCTTAACAATGTAAATTTAAAAATTTTAAGATGGAGTCTCACTCTGTCACCCAGTCTGGAGTGCAGTGGTGTGATCTCGGCTCACTGCAACCTCTGCCTCCCAGTTTCAAGTGATTCTTGTGCCTCAGCCTCCTGAGTACCTGGGATTACAGGCGCACGTCTCCACGCCTGGCTAATTTTTATATTTTTAGTAGATACGGGGTTTCACCATGTTGGCCAGGTTGATCTTGCAACTTCTGACCTTTATTTTAAAACATTTTGCGCCACTAATTTCCTACTAATTATGTTTTCTTTAATTAAATATTGAAAATAATTCATACATTCAGTGCTTCTTAATTGAGAGGCCAGGGGAGGCCTTCATTTGATGAAAACTTGACTATAACTGTGATGTGTAATTTAACATTTATGTGTTGTATGATAATTTTTGAAATCACTTCTTTTACTTTGTTATTGACTCTAACATTTTGGAGCAGAAGTAAGGGAAAGTTGAAATATAGATAAAGCAAGTTAAGCAATAAACTGATAAAGTCACTGACCTTAATAAACATAATAACAAGTCCTTATATGGTTTTTGGTTTTTATATTACTTTGAGAATTTTATTAAGAGAATTTATTTTTACTGGGTATTTGGCCACTGACTTAAATGTTAGAAACAAACTTCCTAGAACATAAGCTTTCTTAAGATTGCCATAATTTTAATTCTTAAATTTTTCATGCTTTAGGTATGGTGGAGGACCAGCTGTTAACCATCTGTACATTTGTCACACTTGCCAAATTGAGGCAGAGAAAATTGAAAAAAGAAGAAAAACTGAGCTGGAAATTTTTATCCGGGTAAAAAAGTGATGCTTTTTAAATTGATCTAGGATAAAGATGAAGACCTGACAATTATCAGAGCTATATGATATTAATAAAATGATTGGATGAAAGAGTTGTAATAGATTTCAAGTGTTCTAGGTGCATAATGGTGAATGACCTCAGGCAGTTCACTATAGTTCTGTTGAGTTATGTTCTCCCTTTGTGTTTTTTTTTTGTGTGTGTGTATGGGACAAAATCTTGCTCTGTCGCCCAGGCTGGAGTGCAGTGGTGCAATCTCGGCTCACAGCAACCTCTGTCTCCTAGGTTCAAGCGATTCTTCTGCCTCAGCTTCCCAACCCAACTGGCGTGCCCCACCACGCCTGGCTAATTTTTGTATTTTTAGTAGAGACAGGGTTTTGCCGTGTTGGCCATGCTGGTCTCGAACTCCTGACCTCATGTGATCCACTGTATTGGCCCCACGAAGTGCTGGGATTATAGGCATGAGTCACTGCGCTTGACCCCTTTGTGGGTTTTTGTTTTTATGGATTGACAATACTTTTTTTTTTTTTTTAATGTATTGGCACTGGCAGAAATCTTATTGAAATGGAAAATTACAGGTTTTCTTAAGTTAGTATTGTCTGTAGTCTATCCAGACTGCATGTACTACTTTCATTCTTTTGTGAGATATATTATTGTTTTGTTTTTTTGAGAGACTCCTGAGCTTATAAATATACCCATTTTTCACAAACTGAGCATATTATGAGGTGTCCCTTAATTGTAAGCAACAGAAAGTGTGGTCATAAAATCAAAAGCACGAACAACCAGGTTTTATGGGCAAGGACTAGTACCCTTGCAATTATCGAGGTAGCAAGAAGTCTCTGCAGTGCTGCTGTCAGTAACATAGCTCCAACTATTTAAGACACTTGAAAAACTGGATCACTTGAGAGACATGTTCATTGATAAATCTACTGAGACACTGTTATGGGGAGGAGTAATACTGCAAGAAAAAAAATTCTTTTAGTAAAAGCAGGGGAGAAGATATTAAGCAGCTCAAAATAAGATGTCCAGTATGTTTCATATTATTCCTTTCCTGCACATGTGTAGACATACACGCACACCTGCTTTTCCTCATTGATTCAGGGCTTTTTTTGTGTCCTTGCCTAAAGTAAAGTAAATTTTACATAAAAAAAAGATATAGGTATAGATTTATTTATTTTACATGGGCTTCATTTACTTCTTGAATCTAAGGAAGCAAACTTTAGTTGAATATTAAAAATAGTTTTTTCTGTCAATGCTTAAATAATGGCGAATGACTGTATCTGTCAGGGTTTGATTAATAGAAGCTATTCTAAGTATTTTGAATAGAATCAGAATATAGGGAATGAGAGCGTTACATTACTATCGAAAGGACTGGGCAGTTGAGGCCAAGAAGACCACTGCTGACTTTCAGGAAATCTAGAAGTGGGATAGGGTTACCACATTGTGGGTGGGAGGAAAGCAGTGGCCAAGGATGGTGTTTTATAACCACACAGGGTAAAGATAACTTCTGTATAGTGAGTGGCATGAGCCCAATCAAGAATGTTAGAGCCCAGGCAGAATGAGAAGAGATGCCCATATTGGCCTGACATTGGTGGCTACAAGGGTATAGCATAGTGGTGGTAGTGGCAGTGAGCGATTGGTTCCATATGGGAAAATGATCAAGTCATAAGTGTAATGAGTGCCAAGTTTCTCATTGTCAGATGAGGAAGTTTCAAATATGGAAAAGGAGAAAACTAAACTGTACCTTGTATTGTTATTGGATTGGAGTTATGGGTATCTTTGTGAACTCGTGATAATAACTGAGTAAATATGGACGTGTACGTGTGTGTGTGTGTGTGTGTGTGTGTGTGTGTGAGTATGCATGTATAGAAACTTAATATTTCTTAACTCTCACTGAAAGTGCCTTGGATCAATGATTACTCCAGTAGGATTGATCATACCTGGCTCTCAGATATATATCTCTCTCTATATATTTATATAGATATCTATATATATAGATTGATTACTCCAATCTATTGATTCCAGTAGGATTGATCATACCTAGCTCTCTAGGTCTATCTAGATAGATCTGTATCTAGATCTGTATATGAAATATAGATAGAGCAGGTTAAGCAATAAACTGATAAAGTCACTGACCTTAATAAACAGATACAGGTCTATCTAGATAGGTCTATATCTGGATAGATCTATATGTAACTTTATATAGAGAGAGAATATGTTCCATATATATATAGAGAGAATATGTTCAATTCAAACGTATATAAAATATAGATACATATCTATAGATATATATATCTATACATATAGATAGATATCTATACATATCTATGTATCTATATTTATATATTTCTGAATTTTATTTTAAAAGACAGGGTCTTATTCTGTCACCAGACTGGAGTGCAGTGGCTGGTCATAGTTCACTGTAACATTGAACTCCTAGGCTCAAGGGATCCTCCTGCCTCAGCATCCCGAGTAGCTAGGACTACAGATGCACGCCACCACGTGTGGCTAATTAAAGAAAAATTTTTTTTGTAGAGACAGTGTCTTTCTGTCTTGCCCAGGCTGGTCTCTAATTCTGGCCTCAAGCGATTTTCCTGCCTCTGCCTCCCAAAGCTCTGGGATTACAAGCATAAACTACTGTGCCTCGCCTCAAAATAAATTATAGTAATATACAACCTCATTAAATAAAATAGCAGATATTGCATCCATATTGGTATAAATAAATAAATGAATAAATGGAAAGGATGAGGAATGGAATGTTTACATCATTTCAACTTAACTCCCTCATTAAGCACTTATTAATTACAAAGGGAAAAGACTAAGTTTCAGCAGAGAATCCTGACACTATCTCGATGAAGATAAAATGAGCATCATTAAAAATGAAACAAATCAATTAGTTGGGTATGCTGGTGTATGCCTGTAAGTTCCAGTTATTCAGGAGGCGGAGGCAAGAGGATCACTTGAGCCCAGGAGTTTAAGACTAGCCTGGACAATGTAGCGAGACTTTGTATCTTAAAAGAAAGAAAAAAAGAAATGAAACAAATCAAAATTATGTGCCAGAATAGTGTACAATTAGAAGAACATGGCACCACTTCTTTGATACACAGGTGGATAACCTGAATCTCAAATGAGGAAAGTCACAAACTCAAACTGAGGGACATTTTATAAAACAACAAACTATTTGGAAGAAAGGAACATCTGTTCAACTTATTCTGAAATCAAACTAGGTAAAGAAAATTTCTTTGTATACTTGGAGTTTTCCTGTAAGTTTCAGATTGCTTCAGAGTTAAAAAAAATTCAAAACTGCATAAAGCCCTTGGAAACGATTTCAGCTGTCTGCCTATGACAATGCTCAGAAACCTGAGAAGCTACTGCTACTATCAGGACCCAAGTGAATTATTCAAGAGGATGCCCAGAAGACACAGGATGCTGCTGTTAAAGATGTTAGCTGTGTACAATACTAAGTGAGATTGGATTCTTTGGAAGATGCTTAGAAGTGGTGGCAAAACCCTACTTATGCTATCTGTGGATGCCTCAAGACTGCCCAAAGCTGCCACCAGAGGGGGAAATCGTTTTTCTTTCTCTTATACCTTTCATATATTTCATATATCATGGTTATATATAGTCTGGCATACTACTGGCAATGGATCCTGTAAAATGTAGGCTTGTCTTCACAGAAGGGAGTATATGAATAAATGAAAATGATGTTCATTAACAGATAATACAGCACAGCCTACCCCTTTGTCAACCCAGCACCCATATGCACTTATACAACCAAACAACAGTGGCAACAATATCATGCTTCTGCCTGACGTAATACAACTAGGCTCCTGCACCAGTATGTGTTTCATTTGCCCTTTCCCCGTATTTAGGAGACCCAAAGTCCCATCAGTCACTATACCTATTTCTAAATGATATTTATAAATCTTTTAGTTCAGACAGTATAGTCACGCTTTTCCCTGCTATACTCTGTGATCTAAAGAATGAACTATAGGCCGGGCGCGGTGGCTCAAGCCTGTAATCCCAGCACTTTGGGAGGCCGAGACAGGCGGATCACGAGGTCAGGAGATCGAGACCATCCTGGCTAACACGGTGAAACCCTGTCTGTACTAAAAATACAAAAAAAAAAACTAGCCAGGCGAGGTGGCGGCGCCTGTAGTCCCAGCTACTCGGGAGGCTGAGGCAGGAGAATGGCATGAACCCGGGAGGCAGAGCTTGCAGTGAGCTGAGATCCGGCCACTGCACTCCAGCCCGGGCGACAGAGCGAGACTCTGTCTCAAAAAAAAAAAAAAAAAAGAATGAACTATAATGTTAACCACCAATATACCTTATGATAGTAGTCAAATGAAAGGAAAAAAATAAATTGGTAGTTATTTCAACATCTGGTAAATATTTATAAATATGTACATGGAGCAAGGAAGAAATATGTATCTATAGCTAATCACTACTATTTCCTTATTTCCTCTGTTCTCAGCCAATACCTTGGCTGGTTGTAAATGTGTTTACCTCATAAAATAACCCAAGACCTTCATTTCTGAAGGGTTTGAACCCTTAGTAGTCTTGTCTGTATTAGATTTCTCTGAGTATGGAAATACTAAATGGTGCCTGTAGTGGGTTGAATGGTGGTTCCCAAAAAGATATTTCCATACTCTAATCTCTGTAAATTAACCTTATTGGTGAATGTGACCTTACTTGAAAAAGGGGTATTTGCATATGTAAGGTTTTTTGAGATGAGATCATCCTCAGTTGTCTGAATGGGCCCTAAATCCAGTAAGTGACCTTTCACAGAGATACACAGCAGAGAGATGCAGAGAAGAGGTGAAAATCATGAAGATGGAGGCAGAGGTTGGAATGATACAGCTGCAAGGTAGAAGCTTTAGAAGCATGATAGGCAAGGAATGAGTCTTCCCCTAGAGCCTCTACAGGGAGAATGGTTCTGCTGACACTGGGATTTTGGATTTCTGGTCTCCAAAACAGAGAGAATGAATACCTTTTCATTTTCCAAATTTGTGGCACTTTGTTATAGCATTCCTCTGAAACTAATACAGTGGGTATAATCTGGTTTCCCAACATAATCCTCTGTTCCTATTATGTAGTAATGTAGTATTCATTTAATTTACTCTTTATAACTGGGATCAGTCATTGCAGCCAGTACTGTAACCTCCTCTTTGCTGATTCAGTGACATGAGAAACTCAAAATGGCCAGGGGGCTGTCTCAACTTTCAGTCTAGTCAAATTGTTGTTGTGTTCCCTTGGGATACAAATCTTCCACATTTAGTAGAGGCCGAAGTTGTGAGTGTGGGAAGCAAAACTTTTGTGAATATGTCAGTAGGTAGTAGTAGATGAGCTCTCTTATTTCCTTTACCTGATTCCTAGGTTTATGTATTCTGGTTATGGGAAAAACCACCATATATTGGTATCTAATTTGGAGCATATACGTCATCGTGTAAGGTAGTACCAAACTCACAAAGTGTTGCCACCCGCACAAAAAAACTAAGTCCAGTAGGCCAACATCTTTTGCAAATGATAGCACATGGTAACATCAGTGGATTTTATGAAAGTAAGCCTATTTCTTCATTTCTTTTGTGTAAAATGAATTCCAAGGTCAGAGCCAGTGTAGGATATTATGGTTATGAATGAGTCATTCACTAAGTCCAAGAATAGTGGTACTTGGTAAAACACTGAGTTAGGAAGGTAGACCTAAATCCAGTGTAAGTTATAGGTGTTTAAAAATCATGTGTCATCAAAGGACTCGTATCCAGACTATATAAAGAACATACAACTCAATAAGTAAACAAATATTCCAATTGGAAAATAGGCAAAAGATTTGAATAGAAATTGCCCTTAAGAAGATAGCGCTGATAAGCACATAAAAAGTACACAGTCTCAGTCATTAGGGAATTCCTATGAATATCGATGAGGATGCAAAATGCTGTGTGCCAAATGATAAACAGTTTGGTAATTTCTTGTAGGTTCAACTCCTAGTACATGACCCAGCAATCCCACTCTTAGGTATTCACTCCAGAGAAATGAAAATTTATATTAACATAAAACATGTAAACAAATGTTTATGGCAGTATTGTTCATAATTGCCCAAAACTAGAAACAATTGAAATGTCTATCATCTGACAAATGGATAAACAAAATGTGTTATAGCTGTATAATAAAATGCTACTCAGCAGTAAAAAGGTCATGGCATACTGATCCATGCAGCAACATGGACAAATATTAGAAACATTATGCCAAGTGTAAGACAGACATACAACAGACTATATAATGTCTAATTCATTTATATGAAATTTCTAAAAAGGGAAAAAGTGTAGAGACAAATGATTAGCAATTTCAAGGACCGAGAGAAGGGGAACTGATTGCAAACTGGTGCAGGACAGCTTTGGTGGGTGTTGGAGGGCTCTAAGCTGGATTGTGGTGACAGTTGCACAACTGTAAATTTACAGAAAACCTTTGAAGTCCACACGAAGAGTGGGAGGATTATACCTTAACAAAATTTTTTTTTTTTTTTTTTTTTTTAAAGCAAATCCGGGACTGGGCAAGGTGGCTTATGCCTTTCTTGCACTTTGGGAGGCTAAGGAGGGAGGATTGCTTGAGCCTAGGAGTTGGAGATTACAGGGAGCTCTGACCATGACCCTGTACTCCAGCCTGGGCAACAGAGCAAGACCCTGTCTTTAAAAATAAATAAAATTGACCGGACTCAGTGGCTCACGCCCGTAATCCCAGCACCTTGGGAGGCTGAGGCAGGCGGATGACTTGAGGTCAGGAGTTCAAGACCAGCCTGGCCAACATGGTGAAACCCCATCTCTACTAAAAATACAAAAATTAGCCAGGTGTGGTGGCGGGTGCCTGTAATCCCACCTACTAGGGAGACTGAGGCAGGAGAATTGCTTGAACCGGGAAGGTAGAGATTGCAGTGAGTTGAGATCACACCACTGTATTCCAGCCTGGATGACAGAATGAGATTACGTCTCAAAAAAAAAAAAAAGAAAAAGAAAAAGAAAAAGTGCAACCCTATGATTATTGTTCTGTAATATTAGGGTTTATTTTTTGTTTGTTTTATTCAGGCCCCCCCCCTTTTTTTTTTAAACAAAGCACATGTGTGGACAAAAATAACACTGGAATATAAAAATAAGTGCCCTTGGTGGATTGGAAGCTAGGTGAAGTTTCTGAAAAACTGAAAAAGCAGATAGGATCAGATCAAAGAAGCAAGCAAGTGCCATAGGAAATAACTATATGGGCTTTAATCTTGGAAGTGGCAGATACCGTGATGACCCTAGCATTCTACCTGTTGCACTGTACCAGGCAGCAAGCATAAAGGTATCTGCCTAGGTAGAGCAGTGAATGTAGACGTGTGAAGTATGATTGATATTCAGGGAGGTACATCAGGAAATTGTATCCTAAATAACAAAACAAAACCTCAGTACATGGGTTGATTGAATGGCAAAATAAATACTATTGGAGAGCAAATTAGTATGCTGGAAGATGTAGCGGAAAGATTTCTCCCAAGGTAAAGCACAAAAAGATAAGCAGACAGAAGGAAGAAAAGTTTTGACATGTTGAATAGCTATAGGATCCAATATTTTTCTATTATGTATTTTTTTAAAAGAGAACAGGGTGAGAACTACATTTAGAGTAACCATTTAGATAAATTTATCAGAACTAGAGAGAAACACATCCTTAAATTAATGAGGTAACTGTGCTTAACTAAATTTTAAAAAGCTTCTACCTAAACACATAGGAAGTAACTTAATACCAAAGATAAAGTAAGTCCTGAAAGTGTTTAAACATGGTAGTGGTATGAATTTAATGGTTGTTATAATTCAGCATCTGGCAGATTCAGTCTGACATTACATTTTAGAAATCTCAGTTCTCTAGGGATAAGTTTCTCACCACAGAAAGCCCCAACTTTAATTCCATGCCTTGAGGCAAATATGCCTTGATTTCTTTGTTAACCATCAGAGACTGCCACAGCATTTTACATTTCATTGTTCCACTGAAGCAGCTAGCTACCTTGTGTCCCAGAAAGATCTTTGCCCTCAGAGAGCTTATATATACATACATACACACACGTACATATATATACACACACATACACACACACACACTCTTTTTTTTTTTTTTTTTGAGACAAGGTGTTGCTCTTTTGCCTGGGCTGGAGTGTGGTGGCATGATCACAGCTTTCTGCAGCCTTGATCTCCCACGCTCAAGAGATCCTCCACATCAGCCTCCTGATGAATAGCTGGGACTATAGGCATGTGCCACCACCCCCAGCTAATTTTTTTTTTGTATTTTTAGTAGAGGTGGGGTTTACCATGTTGCCCAGGCTGGTCTTGAATTTTCTGGTCTCAGGTGAGCCACTGTGCCATGCCAGAGCTTATATTTGATAAATATGTTATATATTATATTAAAAGGTGATGGGTACAATGGAAAAGGGAAACAATGAATAGAATCAGAGGCACCAAGATTATAGTGGTGAGGGGGAGGAGTCAGGTTGGAGTTTTATATTTTATTTTGATTTTATTTTATTTTTGAGATGGAGTATTGCTTTTTTGTCCAGGCTGCAGTACAGTGGCATGATCTCGGCCCACTGCACCCTCCTCCTCTTGAGTTCAAGCAATTCTCCTGCCTCAGCCTCCCGAGTAGCTGGGATTACAGGCACCCACCACCACGCCTGGCTAATTTTTGTATTATTAGTAGAGATGAGGTTTCACCATGTTGGCCAGACTGGTCTCGAACTCCCCACCTCAAGTGATCCGTAAGTGATCTGTGACGCTGGGATTACAGGCGTGAGCCACCGCGCCCAGCCCAGGTTGGAGTTTTAAACAGGATGGTCAAAATAGGACTCATTGAGAAGATGACATTTAAGCAAAGACTTAAAGAAGGTAAGGGAGATAGTCATTCAGATACCTGCAAAAAGAAGGGTTACTGCAAAAGCCTTGTGAGGCAGGGGTGTATTTGTTTGATTATGGGAATAACAAAGTGGCCAGTATGACCACCAGTGAAAAATGAGGAAGAAGGAAGAGGAGGTCAGATTATGGGGTGAGATCATGGAGGTACTTCTGGGCTATTTTTATAAGGAAATCTGTGGACAATCACAGGGGGTTGATTAATTTGATTAGAGGAATTATATAATCTGAACTTGGTTGTCTTTGTCCACAGGTAGTGTGTTCCATGGATTTAATTGCCCATCATGAGATATTTTTAGGAGTCTTATACACTGCTACAATTAGATTAATTCCAAATACCCTTAATTTTCCCGAGCCTCTTTTGCTTGTGCTTCTCTTTCTGTATCAGTTTTTCTGTCGCTTGGGTTTTTTTTAACTGGCTAACCTGGCAAAAAAGAAATTTACTAAGAATAAAAATTGAAAAACCATACCTCCAAAAGTTTGAGAACTAAGGTAGCCCTGAGTATCTACCTGAATTGACATTGGAGTGATTCCATTCTAACCATTAGGTCACTTCTCTGAAGATTTTTATTTCTGGTAGAGTTATGTATAGTTTGAGTCACATACCCATTCCTTAGGTCGAGGGTCGGAAGAGGGAATTGGTTTTTAGGGACTGTCCCACCGCTTTTTAGAATTTACCTATACATTTATGTATATTGCTTGTGAAATGACATGTAGAAGATCATTCATTGCAGCATGGCAGGTAATAGCAAGTTGTCTACCAGTATCTTAAGTAAACAAAGTATAGACTGTGGATATAATATGTGTACATAAATAAAGTTTATGCATTAGAATTTTTTTTTTTTTTTTTGAGGCGGAGTCTCGCTCTGTCGCCCAGGCTGGAGTGCAGTGGCTAGATCTTGGCTCACTGCAAGCTCCGCCTCCTGGGTTCACGCCATTCTCCTGCCTCAGCCTTACAAGCAGCTGGGACTACAGGCGCCCGCCACCTCGTCCGGCTAGTTTTTTGTATTTTTTAGTAGAGACGGGGTTCACCGGGTTAGCCAAGATGGTCTTGATCTCCTGACCTCGTGATCTGCCCGTCTCGGCCTCCCGAAGTGCTGGGATTACAGGCTTGAGCCACCGCGCCCGGCCTATGCATTAGATTTTTAATAAATATGTGTAGTATTTATTGTTTTGAAGACTTTGTCTTGACCATCTTCATTTACCCAATCTTTATGCCCCTTTTATGTTTACTTGTTAAATTTTGAGACAGAACCTAGAATTGTTTATTCATATGTGCTACCACATATCCTAGTACTAAGTTAGGGTACATCTTACTGTACCACTTTTTTTTTTTTTTTTTTTTTTTTGAGACAGGGTCTTATTCTGTCACCCAGCCTGGAGTATAGTGGCACAATCATGGCTCACTGTAGTCTCAACCTTCTGAGCTCAAGTGATCCTCCTACCTCAGCTTCCCGAATAGCTGGGACTACAGGCACGAATCACCTCACACAGCTAATTAAAAAAATTTTTTTTTGTATAGGCTGAGTGCAGTGGCTCACGTCTATAGTCCCAGCACTTTGGGAGCCCGAGGCAGGTGGATCACTTGAGGCCATGAGTTCAAGACCAGTGCCTGGTCAACGTGGTGAAAACCTCATCTCTACTAAAAATACAAAAATTAGCCAGGTGTGGTGGCAGGCACCTGTAATCCCAGCTACCTGGGAGGCTGAGGCTGGAGAATTGCTTGAATTTGGGAGGCGGAGGTTGAAGTGAACCCAGATCGTGCCATTGCACTCCAGCCTGGGCAACAACAGCAAAACTCTATCTCAAAAATAAATAAATAAAAATAATTTTTTTTTTTTTTGTAGGGATGTTCTCATGATGTTGCCCAGGCTGGTTTTGAACTCCTGGGTTCAAAGACTCCTCCTGCCTCAACCTCCCAAAGTGCTGAGTTATCAAACACTGAAGTGGAATGATTGTATTGTTTTGCCATAAAGCAAGTTTTAGATACTAGGTGATTGTTTTTTTCTCCCCCTTCTAGCTTAATAGAGCGTTCCAAGAAGAGGACTCTCCAGCTACTTTTTATTGCATCAGTATGCAGTGGTTTAGAGAATGGGAAAGTTTTGTGAAGGGTAAAGATGGAGGTAAGTGGTTGACTGAAAAAAATTTTTTTGGTAAATTATTTGTTGTTTTGTTTGACAAATATTTCTTGAATATCTATGTGCACTTGGGATTACACTATTGAACAGAAGAGAAAAAAATCCTGTCCTCAGAGATCTTCACGTTCTAGTTTATATTCTGTTGGTTTTAAATTTTGTTAAACTTATTTTATGAATTATAGCAGGAATAGAGAACTGAACAAAGTAAATCTGTGATCTTAATATTGAAAAAATTTTGGAAATCTTTATAAGGAATAAGAGGTTGCTTAAGTTACGGTTTATTCAATACAGTGGACTTTTAAAGTAAAATTGTAGAACAATATTTAATAATTTGAAAATAAGATGCTCTGATATGTGCCGGGCGTGGTGGCTCACGCCTGTAATCCCAGCACTTTGGGAGGCCGAGGTGGGTGGATCACCTGAGGTCAGGAGTTCAAGACCAGCCTGACCAACATAGTGAAGCCCTGTCTCTACTAAAAATACAAAAATTAGCCAGGTGTGGTGGCAGGCACCTGTAATCCCAGCTACTCAGGAGGCTGAGGCAGGAGAATTGCTTGAATTCACAAGGCGGAGGCTGCAGTGAACTGAGATCATGCCACTGTATTCCAGCCTGGCCAACAGAGCAAGACTTTGTCTTTAAACAAACAAACAAACAAAAGACATTCTGATATGTGAAAAAGGCTGCAACAATATGCCCGGTTAAAGCTTTTTTGTATTTATGTATTTACTTTTTTAAATTTTTAATTAATAGAGACAAGGTCTTACCTCTGTTGCCCAGGTTGAAGTACAGCAGCATGATCATGGCTCACTGCAGCCCTGACCTCTCAGCCCATGCGATCCTCCTACCTCCATCTCCTGAGTAGTTGGGACCACAGGCATGTACTACCACATTTGGCTAATTTAAAAATTATTTTAAAAAATTAATTGTAGAGATATGGTCTCACAGTGTTGCCCAGGAACTCCTGTGCTCAAGGAATGCACCCACCTTGGCCTCCCAAAGTGCTGAATTACTGAGTTCTCTCTATATTGCCCAGGCTGGCCTCAAACTCCTGGGCTCCAGCGATCCCCTTGCCTCAGCCTCCTGAGTAGCTGGGACTATAGGTGCACACCACCTTATCTGACTTTTCTACACTTTTAAAAAAATTGTATTTTTATTTTGTAAGTTCCAGCATACATGTGCAAGATGTGCAGGTTTGTTACATAGGTAAACATGTGCCATGGCAATTCGCTGCACCTGTCAACCCATTACCTAGGTATCAAGCCCAGCATGCATTAGCTGTTTTTCCTGTTGCTCTCCTACCCCTCATACCCCAGCCCCCCACCAACAGGCCCCAGTGTGTGCTTTCCTCCCTGTGTCCTTGTGTTCTCATTGTTCAGCTCCTACTTACTAGTGAGAACATGCAGTGTTTGGTTTTCTGTTTCTGCATTAGTTTGCTGAGGATAAGGGCTTCCAGTTCCATCCATGTGCCTGCATAGGACATAATTTCTTTCCTTTTTATGGCTGCATGGTATTCCATGGTATATATTTACCACAATTTCTTTATCCAGTCTATCATAGATGATCATTTGGGTTGATTCCCTGTGTTTGCTGTTGTGAATAGTGCTGCCATGAACATATGTGTGCATGTATCTTTATAACAGAATGAATTACATTATGTTGGATATATACCCAGTAATGGGATTGCTGGGTCAAATGGTATTTCTGGTTCTAGGTCTTTGAGGAATCGCCACACTGTCTTCCACAATGGTTGAACTAATTTACATTCCCACTAACAGTGTAAAAGTGTTCCTATTTCTCCACAGCCTTGCCAGCATCTTTTGTTTCTTGACTCTTTTTTTTTTTTTGAGGTAGAGGCTCACTTTGTCGCTCAGGCTGTAGTGGAGTTGGTGAGATCTCAGCTCACTGCAACCTCCTCTTGGGTTCAGGCGATTGTCCTGCCTCAGCGTCGTCTTTTGAGAAGTGTTCATGGTCTTTGCCCACTTTTTAATGTTTTTTTTTTTTTTTTATTGTAAATTTGTTTAAGTTTCTTTTACAGCTTTTGATGATGACCATGTGGTTCACTTTTGCCTTAAATTTTAAAAAGAATGTATTTAAACACTTTCCTTTATAATGCTTTTATTGTTTTTAATGTTACTTTGATAATCTGAAGCACATTAATTGTATAATTTCTTTAAAGTTACAAAGGAATTGCTATTTTTTAGCATTAGTGGTACATTTTGACTTGTAATCCCCAAACGGAGAGTTAAAAAATAATTTCTGTTAGACTGTAATGGTTGTGAACAAGCCTCTCTTATCTTCTTTCCTGGTTCTGTTTTGGGGGAACTAAGAACTAAAAACGAAGAAGCTCAGGAGAAGACTTTAAGAATTAACCATAGGCCACGCGCGGTGGCTCATGCCTGTAATCCCAGCACTTTGGGAGGCTGAGGCGGGCGGATCATGAGGTCAGGAGTTCGAGACCAGCCTGACCAACATGGTGAACCCCATTTCTACTAAAAAAAACAAAGCAAAAATTAGCTGGACGTGATGGCGTGTGCCTGTAATCCCAGCTACTCAGGAGGCTGAGGCAGGAGAATCACTTGAACCTGAGGGGAGCTTGCAGTGAGCTGAGGTCGTGCCACTGTACTCCAACCTGGACGACAGGGCGAGACTCCATCTCAGAAAAGAAAAAAAAATTAATAATTTGGCTAAGAAATAACCAATCTGATAATATAGTTACAGGTCACAATTTTGTCAAGCACAAAACTACACAATTTTTGTTACATTTCTTTGAAAAATACATTTTGATATTTTTTCCTTTAGATCCTCCGGGTCCTATTGACAATACTAAGATTGCAGTCACTAAATGTGGTAATGTGATACTTAGGCAAGGTAAGTTTGACTCGTATTTAAGCTTTTACTTGTGAGTGATTTGTCACTGTTAGAAATATGTTATCATTAGTCATCTATAGTACTTTTTTACCCAGCTGAAGAATGTAATCCATACATTAACTAGGGGCAAATAATGGAAAGCAGACACTATTTTTCTTATCTGAGGAAAGGTCTTAAGGCTGTTGGTAAGAGCTAAGAAAAAGCATCTCTAACATTTTAAGACAAACCGTATGTTGCAGCTTATAACAATATGGGCGGGTAGTCTGCGGATTCATGTTCCAAAAGTTCTCAATTATCCCTAGAAGATTCATGCTGGGGGGTACATTATGAAAGCTTTTGCAATATGAATGTAGGTTTGTAAACATTATTTCTTCTACATAATTTTAAGGAGCAGATTCTGGCCAGATTTCTGAAGAAACATGGAATTTTCTGCAGTCTATTTATGGTGGAGGTCCTGAAGTTATCCTACGACCTCCGGTTGTTCATGTTGATCCAGATATACTTCAAGCAGAAGAAAAAATTGAAGTAGAAACTCGGTCTTTGTAATTTTTAGGATGTAGAGAGTTCTCATGAGGAATCAATTTCACGTCCCCTGACATGTACACATGCGAAAACATTCCTAAAAGTGTGTTTATTTTCTTTGTTTTTTTTTTCATCATTTATCCCATTTATTTCTTCTTAGTGGGCATTATGGAAGAATATATTAAAATGTGTAATATACCACAGGTTGGTATATTTAATTTTAAATACTTACCATAAAGTCTTTCAGTGTAATTTTTCTTTGAGACAGAGTCTTCCTCTGTCACCCAGGCTGGAGTGCGGTGGTGCGACCTCTGCTTACTGCAACCTCCGCCTCTTGGGTTCAAGCGATTCTCCTGCCTCAGCCTCTTGAGTAGCTGGGATTATAGGCACCTGCCACCACGCCTGGCTAATTTTTGTATTTCAGTAGAGATGTGGTTGCACCATGTTGGCCAGGCTGGTCTCAAACTCCTGACCTCAGGTGATCCATCCACCTTGGCCTCCCAAAGTGCTAGGATTACAGGTGTAAGCTACAGCGCCTGGCCCAGTGTAATATTTTTGAAAGAGGAGGGACAATTGTGAAATCAGTAGATTATCTTTAATCTTTGTACTACATGCAGATCCATAGTATCCTTTGTAGTGTTGTAAATACTTTTACTTTGAAAACTTTTTCATTACCCTAAATCACCGTAACTCTGACCAGTCTTTCAGTTCTCCAAAAGCCTAATTTAATTGTGTAGTTTTGTCATGGCTTCATATAATAAAGAGCCTATTTTAAGTTGAAAGTAGTAGTCAGAAAATTGTTAATTTCCTAAAGCTCAGGAAACTAGAGTGTCACTTTTTTTGCACTGCAACATATACAGTAGCTTATTAAAATTTACAAAATGTCTTTTTGAATGTATCAAGGATGTATTTAGTTTGAGTGGAATTTGTCAGCAAATATCAGTAACTTATTGCCGCTTATATTGTACAATGTTAAACTTCAATTCCTGTAACTCTGGTTAGTATTAATGTCAATAACTAAAAAACTTAGAGTTAGTTTTAGGGCACTTTTTATTTTGAGAGCATGAAGTGTGGAATGTGTCACTGCGATTGGTGATAAAACTGAGGCCACTTGTAGCTTGATTTTTAAAATGAAATAGATAAAGTCTTTTTGAATAATATAGTATGCACTGCTGTTTGCTTGATTATGTAATGTCAAAAGTTTAACTATATTCCAAGTACGAAAACATACTGGATTACATTGAGGATGTTGAATAGCATTCATGATGGCTTTGTTTTGGTTTGGGGCAGCTGTCACCAGCTAAAGCAATGTTGTTAAAATTAGCTCAATAAAAATGATTTTAAAATGTAAAACTTGAATGTTGAATTTATTTGATAGACGTTAAAGGTAAAAGGTATAAAGTTTGTTAATATTAATACCTTCTTGCTGTTTCTATTTTATTTGATTTATGTATTCTTTTGAGACAGAGTCTCACCCTTGCCCAGGCTGGAATGCAGTGGCACAGTCTTGGCTCACTGCAACCTCCACCTCCTGGGTTCAAGTGATTCTCCTGCCTCAGCCTCCCAAGTAGCTGGGGTTACAGGCATGAGCCACCACGCCCAGCTAATTTTTGTATTTTTAGTAGAGATGGGGTTTCGCCATGTTGGTCTGACTAGTTTCGAACTCCTGACCTCAGGTGATCCACCTGCCTTGGTTTCCCAAAGTGTTGGGATTACAGATGTGAACCACTGTGCCCAGCCAGTTTATTTTAAAATTTTTATTTATTTTGAGACCGGGTTATGAGACTGGCTAATTTTTATCTTTTTTTTTGGTAGAGATGAGGTTTCACCATTTTGCCCAGGCTGGTTTCAAACTCCTGGGCTCATGTGATCTAGCCACCTCGGCCTCCCAAAGAACTGGGGTTATAGGTGTGAATCACTGCACCCAGCCTCTTATTTCTTAATCAGAAGTATGCAAACAAGTCATTCAGTGTAGTAAAGTCGGGTTTTATTTATTATTTTAGTTTTTTTAGACAGGGTTTCTCGAGCTCTGTCACCCAGGCTGGAGTGCCCAGCATTGAATACAGCTCGCTGCAGTCTCCATCTCTTGAGATCAAGCGATCCTGCCACCTCAGCCTCCTGAGTACCTGAGACCACAGGTGTACACCACCACACCTGGATAATTTGTTTTATTTTTTGTAGAGACAAAGTCAGACTTTATTGCTCGGGCTGGTCATCAGTGTAGTAAAATTTTGATGTTTAATGAAATGAATTTTAATAAGCAGCCATTTAAGATCTGCTTGAAGTTTGTAAAAATATATAGTGAAATATGATTCTATGATCTTCGTCATGGTCTGAATGTTACTGATTTTTTGTGAATCATCAGAATTTAGTGTAATGCCTAGTATTTAGTGGTTAATCAAAAAAGATTTGTTTTTAATGATTGTTATTTATTGAAACTTAGATTGTTTCAGTCATTTTACTAAAGTGCTTATATATATATATAGCCACCATGACCAGCCAATTTTTTTTACATTATAATTGTCAAAATACATAATATGTTAAGTAAAGGGCTAGCAATACCATAGACTCGGAGCTAAAGATTGATCAATGTGTTGACAGATGTGGGATGAAATAAATAGTTTCTGTAAGGATGATTTTCCTAGAAGTACTTAAGCTGAGAATTAGGCAAATTGCAATCAAAGGCTAGTGAGAGCCTATATGTGTTAAGAGTCTATTGATTTATAGGCTGTGCATGGTGGCTCGTGCCCTGTAATCCCAGCACTTTGGGAGGCCAACGTGGGTGGATCACTTGAGGTCAGGAGTTCGAGACCAGCCTGACCAACATGGTGAAACCCCATCTCTACTAAAAATACAAAATTAGCCGCGTGTGGTGGCATGTGCCTGTAATCCCAGCTACTCAGGAGGCTGAGGCAGGAGAATTGCTTGAACCCGTGAGGTGGAGGTTGCAGTGAGCTGAGATCATGCCACTGAACTCCAGCCTGGGCAACAAGAGCAAAACTCTGTCTAAAAAAAAAAAGAAAAAAGAGTCTTGATTTATAATATGAAGGTGATTACTTAAATTCAAATCCTAGTAGCTATATTAACTATGGTTTGGAACAATATTTAAAGTTCTCTGATTTCCAGTTTTCTTCATTTGCTAAATGAGAATGTTGTAGTTTGGGCTTTCCAGGAAGCAGACACTGAGATAGTGTTAATGCATGCATATGATTTGTTGGGGAATAACACAGATGAAAGAAAATGAGATAAACAGGACTGAGCAGGAGGAGTAACCAGAATGATACAGACCTGACAAATTCTCTGCCAGGCCCATAAGGCAATATGGAGCTAAGATTACCCATTGGAGGAGCCCTGCATTGGACAGAAATGACTAGGCCCTTGTACTGTCACTAGGCCTTGTTCTGTCACTGACTAGTGGCTACCTGGAAAAGAGAATAAACTCAGCTTGACCCTGATGGAGCTAACAGAGATTGTCACCCACCCCTCTTCCTCTCAGCTGCACAGCAAGTGCTTTCTAGAAGAGGGGTCTGAACAGCAATCTTCATGTCTGCCACACTCAATCATAGGATTATGATAATTATGTGTATTGTTATATATAATATATACAACATAATTGGCACTCGGTGGTGTAATTCGTCATTCTTTTCAAAATGTGTAATTTTTTTTTTTTTGAGATGGAGTCTCTCTGTCGCACAGGCTGGAGTGCAGTGGTGTGATCTCGGCTCACTGCAACCTCTGCCTCTCAGGTTCAGGCGATTCTCCTGCCTCAGCCTCCTGAGTAGCTGGGACTACAGGCGCATGCCAGCATGCCTGGCTAAATTTTTGTATTTTTAGTAGAGACAGGGTTTCACCATATTGGTTAGGCTGGTATCAAACTCCTGACCTCAAGTGATCCGCCCGCCTCAGCCTCCCAAAGTGCTGGGATTACAGGTGTGAGCCACCACACGCTAGGCCCAAAATGTGTGATTTCTAAGGATGCAACATTAGTTATGTAAGAGTCCTGTCAAAAATATTTAATCTGGATCTAAGAAGAGAAGCAAGATAACTTTTTATATTTAAATTTCAATAGTTTTAAGGGTACAGGTGGTTTTTGGTTACCATGGATAAATTCTTTAGTGGTGATTTCTGAGATTTTGGTGCACTAATCACCCGAGCAGTGTACATTTTACCTAATATGTAGTCTTTTATGCCTCAGCCTCTCCCAAATTTACATCCCAGTTCCCAAAGTCCATTATATCACTCTTATGCCATCGCGTCCTCATAGCTTAACTTCCACTTGTGAGAACATATGACATTTGGTTTTCCATTCCTGAGTTACTTAGAATACCAGTTCCATCCAAGTTGCCGCAAAAGACATTATTTCATTCCTTTTTATGGCTGAGTAGTATTCCATGGTGTATATATACCACATTTTCCCTTTTTTTTTTTTTTTTTTCCCCTTGAGACAGAGTTTCACTCTTGTTGCCCAGGCTGGGGTGCAATGGTGCAATCTTGGCTCACTGCAACCTCCACCTCCTGGGTTCGAACAATTCTCCTACTTCAGCCTCCTGAGTAGCTGGGATTACAGGTGTCCGCCACCACGCCCAGCTAATTTCTGTATTTTTAGTAGAATCAGGGCTTCACCATATTGGCCAGGCTGGTCTCGAACTCCTGACCTCAGGTGATCCACCCGCCTCGGCCTCCCAAAGTGCTGGGATTATAGGTGTGAGCCACTGCGCCCATATACCATGTTTTCCTTATCCATTTGTTGGTTGACAGGTACTTAGGTTGGTTCCATATCTTTGCACCTGTGAATTGTGCTGCTATAAACATGCATGTGCATGTGTCTTTTTCATATGACCTCTTTTCCTTTGGGTAGATACCCAGTAGTGGGATTGCTGGATCGAATGGTAGTTCTACTTTTAGTTCTTTAAGGACTCTCCATACTGTTTTCCATAGTAGTTGTACTAGTTTACATTTCCACCAGCAGTGTAAAAGTGTTCCCTTTTCACCACATCCATGCCAACATCTATTGTTTTTTGACTTTTTAATTATGGCTATTCTTGCAGGAGTAAGGTGGTATGTCATTACAGTTTTAATTTGCATTTCCCTGCTAATTAGTGATGTTGAGCATTTTTTCATGTTCGTTAGCTGTTTGTATATCTTCTTTTGAGAATTGTCTCTTCATGTCCTTCGCCCACTTATTGATGGGATTTTTTTTTTTTCATGCTGATTTGTTTGAGTTCCTTGTAGATCCTGGATATTAGTCCTTTGTCAGATACATAGTTTGTGAATATTTTCTCCCACTCTATGGGTTGTCTGTTTACTCAAGATAATTTTTTTTTCTTTTTTTTTTTTTTTTTGGAGGCAGAGTCTCACTCTGTTGTCCAGGCTGGAGTGCAGTGATGTGATCTTGGCTCAGTTCAAATGATTCTCCTGCCTCTGCCTCCTGAGTAGCTGGGCCTATAGGTGCACGCCACCCCACCTAGCTAATTTTTGTATTTTTGTAGGGACTGGGTTTGACCTTGTTGGTCAGGCTTATCTCAAACTCCTGACTTCCAAGTGATCCACCTGCCTCTGTCTCCCAAAGTGCTGGGCTTACAGGCGTGAGCCACCGTGCCCAGCCCTTGGGATATTTTTTTTTTTTTTTTTTTTGAGATGGAGTTTTGCTCTTGTCGCCCAGGTTGGAGTGCAATGGCACGATCTCAGTTCACTGCAACCTCCACCTCCCAGGTTCAAGCGATTCTCCTGCCTCAGCCTCCCGAGTAGCTGGGATTACAGTCGCCTGCCACCACGCCCAGCTAATTTTTTCTTTCTATTGTTAGTAGAGACGGGGTTTCCCCATGTTGGCGAGGCTGGTCTCAAACTCCTGACCTCAGGCGATCTGTCCACCTTGGCCTCCCAAAGTGCTGGGATTACAGGCATGAACCACTGCGCCCAGCCAGGATAATTTTTTTAAAGGCATGCTTCATAAACACAGCTTGCCTGAATTCTAAAAAATTAGTGTTATGATAGACAGAAAATGGCTAGATGAAGATTAAGAGAACATGACTACTAAATGCAATGTGTGATCCTAGGTTGGGCCCTGGATTGGAAGAGATAATATCTAAGGAACAATACTGGAACAGTTTGGGAAATTTGAATATAGACTATGTATTAGATATTCGGTAATAGTATATCAATGTTAAGTTTCTTGAGTATGATAACCAGTAATAAAGGAGAACAACCTTGTTAGGAAATTTATGCAGAAATGCTTGTTTTTAGGGTGGAAGTCATGCTAATTTGAAACACACACAGTCAGACTATAAGAGTTTCCTACCTAGGATATGCTGTTTACCTCTTCCAAGCCCACAGAATTGCTTTCAGCCTAGATTGAGAGATGTTGTAATAAGGAGTACCATAAAATTAACTGTTGGATTTACTAGAAAGATGCTGTTAAGGATACTCTTCACATGATGTTGTCATTGTGAGAAACTCAGAGAAATTCATCTTTAGTCTTAGTCCTGGAGTAGTAATTCCTCCTTTGGGCAAAATATTTGTTACCCTAGGCATACTAAACCTGTTATAACTGATTTTGTTTTTTCCTTGTTACAACATCTGCTACAAAGCTTAAAGTAAGTTTTCAGGACCTTAGAGCTTGTATTTTTTTAAAAAATTATTTATTTTAAGACAGTCGTGCAGTGTTGCCTAGGCTGGAGTTGCATGGGCATGGCTCACTGCAGCCTTAACCTCCTATGCTCAAGCAATCCTTCCACCTCAGGCTCAGCTGGGACCACAGGCTGGACCACAGGCATGCGCCACCACACCTGGCTAATTTATTTTTATTTTTTGTAGAGATGGGGTCTCACTATATTGCCCAGGTTGGCCTTGAACTCTGTGCTCAAGCAGTCCGTCTAGCTTGGCCTACCAAAGTCCTGGGACTGCAGACGTGTGAGCCCCTGCATCCAACCAAGCATGTATTTTTGTGCATCATTTTTGTTTCTATTTTCTTTTTGCCCTAAATTTCTCATTTTAATTATTTTGAATTCTCTGTTTTAGCCATTATACTGATTTTTTTGGGTGAGCTACATGTCTTTTTAGAAACAAGGTATAATTGTTAAAAATATGCCAAATATATTGGCCTTTTTGGTGATGTATAACAATGTCTTCCCTACCAGACAGTACGCAGCAAAAGGTTTTGTCTTGTTCCCCCCTTGTGTTTAACATAATGTATGAGACAAAATAGGTTTCTGGTAAATCTGTCTAATAAGTTCACATTTAGGACTCCATTTTCAAATTTCTTCCTCACTGGTTTTTGGTTACTACTGTTCAATTTTCCTTTACAGTTCTGGTCCCTCATTTCTCCTCTGTGGTTTTTACTTTCTTCCTTGCCCTCAACAATGTCAGTGCTTCTCAGGGTTTTGTTATTGGTTTTGTTTTTCTCACTCTGTGCTCTCCCTGGGTAACCAAATCTAAACTGAGGTTCCAGTTACTATTTCTAAGCTAAAGACTCACAAACCTGTACTTCCAGCTCAGACCTGAAACCAGCATCTTCGACATGTTTCTGACTCTTGGGTGCTTCATTTAGATGTACTGGGGTTGCCTGAAACTCAGTATACCCTAATGAAACACATCATTCCCCCATCTAAACTTGCTCCTACTTTAGTATTTTCTGTGGTCATCAATAACACCTCCATCTCCCTGGTCACCCAAGCCAGGAATCCTAGACTCTCCTTTTACTTCCCACTAATTCAACTACCCAAATCTTAGAGATTCAGCCCCCAAAAGATCTGGACATATACTGTGTTTGGACATGAGAGCACTCATTAAACCAATCATAATGCCATGATAGTGTCCTCAAATAGAAGAGTGGTTAAATAAATTATGCAATCATTTATCAGGGTTTATTTTTATTTTTTAGAGATGGGGTCCCACTGTGTTGCCCAGGCTGGGCTACAATGGCATGATCATAGCTCACTGCAGCCTCCAACTCCTTGGCTCTCAGGTGATCCTTCTGCCTTAGCCTCCAGAGTAGTTGGGAGTACAGGTGTGTACCACCATGCCTGGTTAATTTTAAAATATTTTTTGTAGAGATGGGATGTTGCTATGTTGCCCAGGCTAGGCCTGAACTCCTGACTTCAAGTGATTCTCCCACATTGCCCTCCCAAAGTGCTGGGATTACAGGTGTGAGCCACCATGCTTGGCCCATTTCTTAGGGTTTTTGAAGAATATTTAATGACATAGAAAAAAGCTCATGATCCAGTGAAAGAATTAGGATATATGACTTCAAATCAGATTTATATACAAGGGGAAAAAACCAGTGGTTTCTTTCAGGCAATAGTAAGTAGTAGTAGTAAATAAATAATAACTTCCATCCCATGTAGGGGGCCTTGCATCAACTGTTTTCTTTCTCTGGAGTGTTTTTCCCACCTTTGCCCAACTCCTAAATGCATTCACACTTTAGAAGTAGTGAATACATACTTCATCTCAGATTGGATGTTGCTTCCTCAGAAGTACTTTAGAACATGTATGTACTTTTGGGCATATGGACATATTCTTATAGTGACCTGCACTTTTTTTTTTATATATTCTCCAATTTAAAAATTAAAAAGTAGACTTTAATGTCGAAAATGCAGGCCGGGCGCGGTGGCTCAAGCCTGTAATCCCAGCACTTGGGAGGCCGAGACGGGCGGATCACGAGGTCAGGAGATCAAGACCATCCTGGCTAACACGGTGAAACCCCGTCTCTACTAAAAAATACAAAAAAAAACTAGCCGGGCGAGGTGGCGGGCGCCTGTAGTCCCAGCTACTCGGGAGGCTGAGGCAAGAGAATGGCGTAAACCCGGGAGGCGGAGCTTGCAGTGAGCCGAGATCCGGCCACTGCACTCCAGCCTGGGCGATAGAGCGAGACTCCGTCTCAAAAAAAAAAAAAAAAAAAAAAAAAAACTAGCCGGGCGAGGTGGCGGGCGCCTGTAGTCCCAGCTACTCGGGAGGCTGAGGCAAGAGAATGGCGTAAACCCGGGAGGCGGAGCTTGCAGTGAGCCGAGATCCGGCCACTGCACTCCAGCCTGGGCGATAGAGCGAGACTCCGTCTCAAAAAAAAAAAAAAAAAAAAAAGAAAATGCAAACTTGGGGAGGGCAGAAAGATCACACACAAGGCTGTCACTTCACCCTTGGAGGGTTGCACAGCGGCTGGCAGAGGCGCTCCTCACTTCCCAGATGGGGTGTGTGTATAGGGGGCGGGGGACGGCCGGGCAGAGGCTCTCCTCACTTTCTAGATGGGGTGGGGGCCAGGCAGAGGGCTCCTCACTTCCCAGACGATGGGGTGGGCCGGGCAGAGGCGCTCCTCACTTTTCAGACAGTGGGGGGCCCAGGCAGAGGCGCTCCTCACTTCCCAGAGGGTGTGGTGGCGGGGAGGGCACAGGGCAGAGCGCTCCTCACTTCCCAGACTGGGCGGCAGCTGGGCAGTGGCGCTTCTCACTTCCCAGACAATGGGAGGGCCGGCAGAGGTTCTCCCCACTTCCCAGATTTGAGGGGGGAAGGGCAGAGGTGCTTCTCACTTCCCAGACGGTGGGAGTGGGGCGGGCAGAGATGCTCCTCACTTCCCAGACAGTTGGGGCAGGGTGCAGGGCAGAGGTGCTCCTCACTTCCCAGACGGTGGGGGGCCAGGTAGAGGTGCTCCTCACTTCCCAGACGGTGGGGGGCCTGGTAGAGGTGCTCCTCACTTCCCAGACGGGGCGGCGGCCAGGCAGAGGCGCTCCTCACTTCCTAGATGGGGTGGGGGCCGGGCAGAGGAGCTCCTCACTTCCCAGACAGTGGGCCTTTGGGCAGAGGCGCTCCTCACTTCCCAGATGGTGGCAGGGGCAGGGCAGAGGTGCTCCCCACTTCCCAGACGGTGGGGGGCTGGGCAGAGGAGCTCCTCACTTCCCAGACAATGAGGGGACTGGGCAGAGGCGCTGCTCACTTCCCAGACAGGGTGGCGGCCAGGCAGAGGCGCTCCTCACTTCCTAGCCGGTGGAGCAGCAGGGCAGAGATGCTCACTTCCCAGACGGGGCGGGGGCCGGGCAGAGGTGTTCTTCACTTCCCAGACAATGAGGGGACTGGGCAGAGTCACTCCTCACTTCCCAGACAATGAGGGGACTGGGCAGAGGCGCTCCTCACTTCCTAGACGGTGGAGCAGCAGGGCAGAGATGCTCACTTCCCAGACGGGGCGGGGGCCGGGCAGAGGTGTTCCTCACTTCCCAGACAATGAGGGGACTGGGCAGAGTCACTCCTCACTTCCCAGATGGGGTGGTGGCCGGGCAGAGGTGTTCCTCACTTCCCAGACGGTGGGGCGGTGGGGCAGAGGTGCTTCTCACTTCCCAGACGGGGCGGGGGCCAAGCAGAGGTGCTCCTCACTTCCCAGACAATGAGGGGACTGGGCAGAGGCACTCCTCACTTCACCGACGGGGTGGGGGCCGGGCAAAGGTGCTCCTCACTTCCCAGACGGTGGGGCAGGGGGGCAGACGTGCTCCTCACTTCCGGACGGCTGGGGGAATGGGCAGAGGTGCTCTTCACTTCTCAGAAGCGGTGGGGGCCAGGCAGAGGCGCTCCTCACTTCCCAGACAGTGCGGGCCGGGCAGAGGGGCTCCTGCCATCCTAGATGGTGCAGTGGCTGGGCAGTGGCGCTCCTTACTTCCCAGACAGTTGGACGGCCAGGCAGAGGTCCCCATCATTTTCCAGACGGGACTGCAGCTGGGCAGAGGCGCTCCTCACTTCCCAGACCTATGACCTACACTTTTCATGAATGGTACTAACCAGTTTCAATTTATGTGATTATATTATATTATATTATATTTTATGTTAATTTTTATTTTTTTTTGAGATGGAGTCTGGCTCTGTCTCCCAGGCAGGAGTGCAGTGGCCGGATCTCAGCTCACTGCAAGCTCCGCCTCCCGGGTCCACGCCATTCTCCCGCCTCAGCCTCCCGAGTAGCTGGGACTACAGGCGCCCGCCACCGCGCCCGGCTAATTTTTTTTGTATTTTTTAGTAGAGACGGGGTTTCACCGTGTTAGCCAGGATGGTCTTGATCTCCTGACCTCGTGATCCACCCGTCTCGACCTCCCAATGTGCTGGGATTACAGGCTTGAGCCACCGCGCCCGGCCATGTGATTATATTTTAAATGTCAGCCTCCCTCCCTAGACTGTGGGCTCTGTCCAAGTAGAAACTCCGCTTGCTAGTCGGCGGGGCGCGGTAGTCCTAGCTACTCGGGAGGCTGAGGCAGGAGAATGGCGCGAACCCGGGAGGCGGAGCTTGCAGTGAGCTGAGATCCGGCCACTGCACTCCAGCCTGGGCGACAGAGCGAGACTCCGTCTCAAAAAAAAAAAAAAAAAAAAAAAAAAGACACTCTGCTTTCTTTGTTCACCACTGTATCTCTAGCACCTTGTATGGCACCTGGCATATTTGTTGAAAGAACTACATCAATGATTTTCAAAGTGTGTTCTGAGGTGGCATCTTACCTGCCGTGGTAAGGGATGGAGGAAAATGTCAGCTGGTTGCCTACTCCCAGGTCCTCTTTTATTTGGCTCAAATATTGGATCCTGGCATAAGAATATGAGTATACAAGAAATTTCCAGTGCTTCAGAAAATATTGTACAAACTGCTGAATTAGTTGATGTTAATGTATCTTCCATCTTCAATATTCTGTGATCCTAGATGAGAATAACAAAGGGGGCCAGGCGTAGTGGCTCAGGCCTGTAATCCCAGTACTTTAAGAGGCCGAGGTGGGTGGATAGCTTGAGGCCAGGAGTTTTGAGACCAGCCTGGACAACATGGCAACACCCCATCTCTATAAAAAATACAAAAATTAATTGGGCATGGAGGTGCGTATCTCCACTACAAGGGACACGGGTGGCTGCAGTGAGTCTAGACTGTGCCAGTGCACACCAGCTTGGGCAACAGAGCAAGATCCTGTCTCCAAAAAAAAAAAAAAGAAAATAACAAAATAACAAAGGCCATTTATGAATATATATGTCATAATTAGGGAGTGGTATTTGCCAGGAAGGTTGGCAGTGGTTCCCTTTTCCAGGAGCAGTGAAGCTCCCCTTTCCCACTCTTAATTGAGGATCTCAGGGGCTCCTATCCCTTTCCACTTGGCTAAGAGTTATTCTCAGGCCTGAAGTTTTTTCTTGGCTACCCTCTTTACCATCCATGAAGTGCTTTCTCCTTATCCTGTAGGGATTCCCCAAAGACCCTACAGTCCAGCCATTTGGGGTTACTTGTAGTCCTCTCCCATTCACATACTCATTCATGCCGTTCCCTTAGCCGAGAATTATCTTTTTTCTCTTCTTAGTAAAGTCATCCTGTAACTTAAATGCCAATCCTTGTAAGAAGCCTTTCCCAGAAGCCCTCCTGCGCTCCCGTAATACTTTATTTATGTATCTACATAGAACCTTCTGCAGTTCAAATGGGCAAGTTACTTGTTTTATCAATAGAAAAATACAAATAGTGTTATAGGCTGGGTTCCCAGGAAGCGCACTCTTACATGACTAGTGTGCAGGAGATTTATTAGGGAATGCTTTTGGAATCATCACTTGTGGGAGGGAAGAAAAGCTGAATTGGGCAGAAGCAGCTAGGCTTCAATGAAGTCTCAACGGAATGCCCTAGCTGATCCTGCAAGTTGTTCTGCAGGAGATGAGAAAATCCATCAGAATTGTACCAAATGGAGGTGAGAGGGCTGGACCTTTTATCCCTGCATTGATCAGTCGCTGGATGTGGCCTCTCTGAGAACATTATGACACTGTGACACTGGCATGCCTGAAAGGGGCTGACAACCGATGGCTTGCTATGGGTATGACTCTTGGTGGCAGCAGCTCAGTGCTTTATTCCTGAAGTGGGGTCTGTAAAGTGCATCTCAAGGCCTACCACAAATAGTATATATCTCATAGGATTGTCAGAAGCCTAAAAAGGGTAACATAGAAAAGTACACAGCATTTGGCTTGGCACATAGGAATCAAAAGCATGCTAAGTATGGTTATTATAATAGAATTTGGTTCTATAAGTAGAAAGAGCAAGTTAGGGAAACGTGCTTAGTCTTAGTATAGGGCACTAGTATGTTTTATCTTTCTTTTTTTATTTTTGAGACAGAGTCTTGCTCCGTTGCCCAGGCTGGAGTGCAGTGGCGTGATCTCGGCTCACTGCAACCTTCACCTCCCAGGTTCGAGCGATTCTCCTGCCTCAGCTTCCCAAGTAGCTGGGATTACATGGGATAACAGGTGTGTGCCACCACACCTGGCTAATTTTTCTATTTTTAATAGAGACGAAGTTTCACCATGTTGGCCAGACTAGTCTTTAACTCCTGACACCTCAGGTGATCTGCCCGTCTCGGCCTCCCAAAGTGGTGGGATTACAGGCGTGAGCCACCGTGCCCACCCCCCCTTTTTTTTTGACATACTGCCACCCAGAAACACTGGTATGTTCAATAAATACTTGATGTGTTAATATAAAAATATGTAACCCTTAACCCTTTTTCTTGAAGTAGATGTTACTTTGAGTTGAACTCAAAGCTAAAATACAAAACACCATTGAAACCATTTAATAACTTTTATTAGTAACATAAAAGAAGGCACAACATGTATCCACTTGCCTTAAAAAAAAAATAATGTTCCAAAGGAAAACAAAAGTAATGAAGCAGTACTGGACAATTGTCAAAGAAAAGCGCCGGTTAATGGCTTCTACCACTGGATTTTATATTTTTGGAACATGATCTTTATAGCCAGGGAAGGAGGTTTAGCTGTTTTTCCACAGCTCATAAATGTTGTTTATCTTCATTAATGTGTGTTGGGCTTCATTTTCCTACATGCTCAATATAGTTGGTAGATCTGTTTTGATACTACTGAGCACTGCTTTGTGCCAGACACAATTCTGGGGATACAGTAATGAGCAAAATAGTTTAGTAAGTCCCTGCTTTTAAAAATCTTACATTTTTGGTGGTGAGGATACTGACAAATAAATAAGGTCTGGAAGTTGTAACTGTTATGAAGAAATAAAAGCAGGTAAAAGAGTTACAGCAATGGTGCAGGTGTACTTTTTTGGATACAGTGGTCAGGGCAGCCCTCTGAGAAGGGACCTGAAATATGCATCGAGCATCGACGAGTTAAAAAAAAACTGGAGGAAATGTTCTGCCAGAGAAATCAGCAAGCGCAAAGGCCCGAAGTGGTTCGAGTTTGCGTGGTGTGGTACCAGCTAGAAAGCCAGAGGTGAACGAGGAGAGACAGAAGCATCATCACAAATACACATATGGATGTTCTCCTGGCTTGAGACCACAGTGCTAAGGGAGGTGGGGTTTACAAATCTCTCAGGAGGCCACAAAGAGTAGAATGAAGCCGATTTCCAACGGCGGAGCTACGAGGACGCTTTTCCTCTGTTAGGGCCAGGTTGGACAATTGCAAGGGATGGACTGCAACCCGCTCTCGGAAGACCAACCTTCGCCCAGGGGCAGGGATGGGCCGGGAAGGGCCTCGGCAGCCCCCGACCCGGGGGCGCTGCACGGGCCGCGGTTACCAGCAGGCGGTGTAGTGAGCGCGCCTGCAGCAGCAGCAGCAGCAGCAGCAGCAGCAGCAGCAGCTACCGCAGCAGCAGTCGCCGCCGCCGCCGCCGCCCGCCCGTCCCAACGAGGAGGAGAAAGGAGGGGACCGGAAGGAGCCGCTGGTGCTGCGGGAAGTGGCAGGAGCTGGAGGCGGGGACCCACCTGGAAGCGCCGCGGCGCCGCTATCGAGCTTCCTGCAGCGGTGGCCACCCGAGCAAGTGCCGTGGCGGGGGCGGAGAGCGGCCAAGGCGGCGGCGCCTCCTCAAGTGGCCCGTGGAGTGCGACCGCGCGTGAAAGGTGAGCAGGAGCTCGGGGCACGTGGTGAGGGCCAGACACGGGGGAAGGAGAATGAAGGGGGAGGGAATGGGGGTGGCAAACGATCGGCTTGGGACCCGGATTTGGAGCCAAGTACTGGGAGGGGGTGGGCTGGAGGCGACGACTGCGACGGCTGTGACGGCGAAGCCCCCACGTGGGGCGGGGGTGCGCGCGCACGTGTGCGCGGGCGAAAGGGGGGCGGGGAGGGCTCCTGGGAGGGCGTCGGGCGCGCGCTCGCTCAGTGGCGGCCCACGTGATGGGCACGCCGAGAATCTGTTTCCACGTGACAGGGAGGCTGGCTGAGGCAGCGCGTTGGGCTGTGTTTGTGTAGTATAACCGTGGTAATCGGAGGTTTTTAAGATTGCCGCTTTTCTTCTGTACAAGGGGAAAGGAGGAGACATATAAAGCGGAAAAGACTTCCTACTCAGTGTTTTAAATGTTCACTACTTTGTTAGTGAAGTGCTTTTTAAGTTCCGAAATACTGATTTTTTTCTGTACCGCCATGTTAGAGGAAGCTCGCGAGATGCGAGTGTGTTTGTATCGCGAGATCTCTCGATTCTCGCGGGACCTTGTTGGCAGAGCAGTTGTCCTGGATGGCGGAGCCTTGGGTTCCGGGGGCCTGGGACCCGCAACTCTTTCTACAAGGCAAGTCGTTAGGGAGGGGCCCGGGGCGAGTGCCTCTTGGTGCCGGGATACGTGCTATATCAGCTTCCTATAGTCTTGAAGGGAATACAGTAACCCCATTGAGGCAACACTGCCCTCCCCATCCCCCTGCGGGCGCTCCGCCACCTGCAAAAGCATATGCACCCCTCAGCCGGGTCCTTCTCCCCACGCAGTGATAGTTCCACCCTGTCCCACTCACTGGAAGTCCGGAGCCGTGCTGGTGCAGACCTGATGATTCCATTGGACACTGTTCCTCTTACTTTAAAACGTTCTTGTCAATTTTTCCCTTGTTGCCGTTTTCTCAAGTATTCCAGACCTGTTAACTATTTTGTCGCGTTTTCTGCTGCAGTACCTGTCTCCAGTCTCCTGAAACAGAACTCCTCCCATCTCTTTTCTCTGGGTGTCATTTGCTCATCACCCTGACTTCGTATTTTCAGTAACTTTTGGCAGTATTTGAAGGGCCCATTATGTCTCTGATAGCACCTGAGGTCAGAAGAAAATCCTGCTTTTAATCGTTTTGTACGTGCCTATTAACTCAGTTATCGGTAGGGTTTTAATTACCACTGTGTTACTGACGTTGCCATCTTTGATGTTTAGGGATGGTGGTTTTACGTTATATATTTAGGGTAACAGACTGTTTGTTTCATGTGAATTTTTATTTTTATTTTTGAGACGGAGTCTCGCTCTTGTCGCCTAGGCTGAAGTGCAGTGGGGCGATCTCGGCTTATTGCAACCTCTGCCTCCCGGGTTCAAGCGATTCTCCTGCCTCAGCCTCGCGAGTAGCTGGGTTTACAGTCGCGCTTCACCACGCCCGGCTAATTTTTGTATTTTTAGTAGAGACGGGGTTTCACCGTGTTGGCCAGGCGAGTCTCAAACTCCTGACCCCAAGTGATCCACCTGCCTCGGCCTCTCAAAGTGCTGGGATTACAGCACTGTACAGGCGTGAGCCACCGCGCCTGGCCTCAGATGAACTTTTTAGTAAAGAGCAAACTCAAACTTTGGTATCAGAGTTTGAGCTTTATTTTTCTTAAATGAGTTTGAAATCAATTTAATATTTCTCTCCAATTCCCTAATGTCTCAGAAATCAATTTACAATATGCCTTTGTTTTTTCGTATTCTTAAGTAGTGTTTGGATTTTTATTTTAAGTAGTTGCAGTACTAAATAGGGAGTGGGGAGTTAATTACAAAACGAATCAGGTAACTAGTTCATTCATAGTTTGTTTTTTAAAACTACAATTTTTTTTTTTTTTTTTTTCTGCACGTCATACAGAGGTATATAGTATAGAGTAACACAGTACTTGTTTCAAGGTACCACAAAGTTCCATTCCTCAGTCTTAAATCTCTGTAACCAGCCTTTGTGGTTGCTCTGTATCATTCCAGATATTTCCATGCTTTAGTTTAGTTTTTGTTTCTTAAATGAAGGGGAGAAAGTGTTGTTTTAATGGGGTGTCAACACAACATTGGCAATCAGTAAACATTTTTTAGCTAAATTAAATTTTTATTTAGTGATATGTGCCTGTCAAGACTCATGTATGCATACTTAGATAAAAAGCAGATTTTTTTGTTTGTACTGGTTTTTTTGGTAGTATAATCTTGTGAAAATATCACAAGTGGCTTATTTTTGCAGTAAAGTTGATTTATTGTGCTTAGTAGCTTTGCACAGAAAGTACATGTAAAACAATATTTAAATAAATTAATGTTTTATCACTTGAGTTTTATATTTTTATGTTTAATGTTTGTTACATATTTAACTTTATATATTATATGTTCTAAACTGTAACCTAACTATATAGGAGTTTTTCAGACGTTTTAAAAGCTTATCAGTGTGATTAAAATGGTAGTTCTGACCCTGCAATTTAGTGATCTCAATTGGAGAGTGGTAGACATATTAGTAGTTCGTACAAACAAAGGTATATATACTTGAAGTTGCTAAGCGGCTTTCATTTTGTAAGTGTTGTTTTTGTAATTTCCCCCTTAAACCTACCAGTAATAATATTTATCAGACCAGTCACATAAGAAAAGTGTCCACTCTTTGGGCAATGTGGTTTTTTGTTGTAACAGTGCAAGTAGAAATGTTGAGGAATAGAAGTGAGCGTTGAGAGATACGATGTTGGAAAGAGGAAAAGGGGACGTTGGGAGTGTAGAGGTTGATGTTGAAATGGAATTGGACAAGTTGGGGAGAAAAGAGGAATGTAGAAGGTTGACAGTGAGTCAAGAGCCGTGGTCCAAGAATAGTTAGGCTCATAATAGTTGGAGGACAGCCGAGTCCGTATTTGAGGCAACTTTCTCCTCCTCTTTTTTTAAGTCAGTTCTGGGTCCGTTCACAGAATTGCTAGATATTTCCTGTCATAAAAGTCAGCAGCTTAAGGTGATACTTAATTGAAACCTTGTGAATTCTTTACTTTAGATAAAGCTATTCTGTTAAATAACATTTGTTAAGTACATTTTATTATTATTTTTAGAAGTAGAAAATTGTGAAAGTGACAATGAGTTTGAAGGTCACAGTTCTACAATGGCCTTTGCAAAGGTATCTGCATAAATTTAGCTTGGTAACTCTGCCTTTAATAGTCCATGTACATCTGATCTATGAAATAATATATGTTCCTTGTTCTTAGGACTTTTGTTTTATAAACTCTTCAGTAGTGGGTCTTGGGAATTACCAGTCTTTTACAGACACGAAATTATTTGTACTTGGTAGAAATATACTGAGAAAAATCCAAGGAAGAGGAAAAATGTGTTTTTACATGGTTTGTTTTTGCTTGAGTAAAATTTAAATAACCAAGAAATTTAATTTTCATTTTTCTCAATTATTACAGTCATATAAATGATGAGAGCTAATGAACTTCAGTGATCAGAGGAAATTAGTAACAGTGATGATATAATACTGATTCATTCTCACTTGAATTTTTTCCTTAAGGTCTGACACCATGCCTGTTTCCACAAACCTGTAACTTTAAGTTGCCTTAAACTGGCCTGGTGGCTCACGCCTGTAATACCAGCACTTTCGGAGGCTGAGGTGGGAGGATTGCTTGAGACCAGCAACAACATAGTCAGACCACGTTTCTACCAAAAAAAAAAAACAAAACCACAACAAAAAAAAACTGGGCGTGGTAGTGCATGCCTGTAGTACCAGCTACTTGGGAGGCTGAGATGGGAGGATTACTTGAGCCCAGAAGGTTGAGACTGCAGTGAACTGTGATTGCACCATTGCACTCCAGCCTGGGCAACAGAGTGAGACCATGGGTCAAAAATAAAATAAAAACACCTAAATTTCATATGAAAATTCAGTTTGGAGTTGCCTACAAGGAATAGTTGCTAGAAGAGTTTCATTTTTATAGTAGTATTTACTAGAGATTTGGTGTATACTCTGGTGCAAATTTCTGTCGTTAATGCTCTGATAACTACTATAATTGTACTCTGAAAACCACTCTCAGTAAATATTTCCCAAAGTCCAAAGTCTTGACTTGATTATTTTGTTTGACCCTTTGCTTTTCACTTTTTCTGTTTTTCTTTTCAGCTGATCTTTCTCATTTATGTAGGTAATTTTTGTCTTATTAGAGAGGACTGAGTGAGTAACTTGCCCTGAGGAGACTATCACTTTGTGATTAATCAAACTATTCAGGTATTATTATTACTGTTGTTTTTGGAACTCCAGTATATTTGTAAGTTAGAGTCAGTGATTCAGCTGACATTTATTGCTAATGACCTCAGCCATTTGAAACATAGCAGAAATCCTGGACATAAAAAAACTATAAGCCTTCAGAATGACTGTAACCAAGTATAATAAGCCATTAGGCTTTATTAGGAAACAACTAATTAGAAGTAGTCCACAGATAAAAATCTTCAGTGTTGGCCATTGGAGTTAGGGACATTGGCAGCTGAAATGATATCTTCAGGGGAAAAGGAAGAACTATTAAAAAGTAGGTGGAACTATGGTAGAATACTGTTTTAAGGCCGTTACATAAAGACATACACTCCTATAATCATTAACTTCTGAAGGAATGACAGTATCATAGAGCAGCCTAGTAAGTTGATGCGTCACAATGATGACTTTAATAATAAACCTTTATTCTGTGTATTATGTTTAAGGAAGTAAGAAATTGGTGTCTTTTGAGATTGCTATAAAAGTAAACATTTTTAAAACTCTGTTAATTAAATGTTACGTTTCAGTTTTCTGGAAAATTTACTTGTAGATCTCTCCTTATCAGATGATACCAAATAAAAATGGTACTATTGTGTGTGGAACTTCCTTTGTTTTATTTTATTATTTTAACCTATTTATCTTTCTACTTAATATTTCAAGGAAACTCCCAAACAAGACTCTATTATATTTAATATTTGATATCAGTAATGAACAACCAGTTGCCTAAAGATTAGCACATTTGCTAATGAAGAAAATAGTAAAGCAGATAATTAGAATTAGTAAATGACCTATGCATATGATTCAGTTGTATAGTTTTGAATCCTGATATTGAGTCTATTAGCCCAAGTGTCCTAAGGTGCCAGGTTTTTGTAGTGAGTTTTCTTCGTTGCATTGCTGGCCTTCTCTGTCTAGTATGTTAATTTAAACCTTATGCTTCCATTAGTGGTAAAGTAGATAGTCTTTGACTTGTGTATAAGGTGTGTATATGTATTTTAATGATTTTGAAAGCTGGCTTGAGGAATTAGATTTTGGGAATTAATAGAATTATTATTAGAATTTTGATATATTGCTTCCATTATTTTAATGTATATTTTTTACATATTTGTGGGTAAAAAACATTTAGTTTGATGTCCTGCTTTTTAACCTACTGTTAGGTAACACTTTCCCATTCTCACAATGCATCTTAATAACTATCATTATAAATGATTGTAAAATGTTCTGTGCAGTGAACGTATCACGTTATCCCCCATGCAAAGAACATATTTATACACGTTTCTTGTATATAGTATTATATCTCTGTTGTGTATTGCCAGAATTGATTTTTTAGGTACATGTTAAAGGCTCTTAAAACATACTGCACAATATTAATGAAAAGGGATAAATTTGTATTCTCTTTCGAGTGGTGGTTATCCTATACTCATCAACACTTAACATTTTTTATAAAGGTTTAATGGGGATGTATGACATACTGTGCTTTATTTCTTTAATTACTGAGGTGAAGCATGTTTATAGATGTATTTATCTTGTGATCTTTGAAGATAAATAGAATTTAACATTATTGCAGTCAAACATCTTTTTGTTTGTTTGTTTGTTTTGAGATGGAGTCTTGCTCTGTTGCACAGGCTGGAGTGCAGTGGCACCATCTCGGCTCACTGCAGCCTCTATCCCCCAGGTTCAAGTGATTCTCCTGCCTCAGCCTCCTGAGTAGCTGGGACTACAGATGCATACCACCATGCCCAGCTAATTTTTGTATTTTTATAGAGATGGGGTTTCGCCATGTCGGTCAGGCTGGTCTGGAACTCCTGACCTGAGGTGATCTACTTGCCTCGGCCTCCCAAAGTGCTGGGATTACAGGGGTGCGCCACCGTGCCCAGCCCAAACATCTTGATATAATTTTGTTCTACTGATTTTATGAAATTCCTCCCTTTTTAAAACTGTAATAAACAATATTGGTTTAATTCTGTTTGTTTAGTTTTTCTAAGTTAGATTTAAATAAATTTAAGTTTTTACCTCATCTGGCATTGGTGTGAAATGAGAATTTAAATATTTTCCTCCACATTGGTAATTTTCTCAACTCGTTTAAATAATGCTGTATTTAATTTTTTAATTTTTCTCATTTTTTTATTATGCTTCATTTTTACATTTTAATGATTTTTATTTTAAATTGTTTATTTTTATCTCAATCCTTAAAAACATTCATATTGTTTTTAGATGATTCTATGATATGTTTAATGTATTTTGCCTTGGCTTTCTTATTGTGGTGTTTGTTTCCTTATTTATTTTTAAGATTACTGTAAGTTGAGAATAATAAAGCTTATTTTTTAACAAAACAATGTTTTATAATTCCTTTTCTTGTCAGCCAAAATTTGAAATAAGATTTTTCCATGCCATATAATTTAGTTGCATTGAATGAAAATTTCCCCTTTCTTGAACAGAGATAAAATGTGAAACTACTTAAAAGTACTATGCTGGCCACAGTGGCTTATGCCTGTAGTCCCAACACTTTGGGAAACTGAAGTGGGAGGATTGCTTCAGCCTAGGAGTTCGACACCAGCCTGTGCAACGTAGCGTGACCTCGTCTCTACAAAAAATACACAAAATTAGCCTGGTGTGGTGGCATGTGCCTGTAGTTTCAGCTACTGGGGAGGATGAGGTGGAAGGATCACTTGACCCCAAAAGGTTGAGGCTACAGTGAGCCCAGATTGCACCCCTGCACTCCAGCCTGGGTGACACAGTGAGACCCTGTGTAAAAAAACCCCCAACAACAAACTGTAAGGAGAAAAACTACTTTGGCGGATTTTGGGGAATTAGAGAAATTAACTTCTAAAATTAACAGTTTAGGATGTATGCTTAGAGTGTTAAATAGCAGTATACAACTTGATATCATATACCTCTAATATTTTTAAATTTTTCATTTAAAGCTGTAGCACTTGGGTTACAGAATCACAATAACTTTCTTCTTCAAATGTTGAGATAGCAATATGATACATATACTGAAATTTAATAACACAAGACATTCAAGTAAGCTTTAGGAAGGTACCTATGCCAGAGAGCGTTTTTAATACTGAAAATGCTTACTGTTTACTATGATGCCTTTTTTTCTGTTATGAAATAATTTGTGATCTCAAAATAATTGAAAAAAGGTATTTATGTTTGTTTACATTTTGAAATTGTGATGGCTGCAAAGCTGTTAATTTTATTAAATGGCTTTAATGTTTTTTGTTCACAGATTTTTCTGGTTATAATAATGCTAGTAAGAAAAGCCAGATTTAAGTAACTCTGAGTGTGAAAAAATAATAAATATTTGAAAAAAAAAAAGTGTGTCCTGTGCTTGAAGAACACCTACAGAGAATTGAAGATGAACAATTCGATGTGATGTAATTTCCTTCTATCTTGGGTTATGGTGAGATTTAAAGGGATTGGAACATAACTTACACCTTTTTTTGCTATTGAAATTCTGCTGCCCCATGAGAGATGAGTTGCTTTTTCAAAATGTCACTGAAATGGTCCAGGAAATAGAGTTGCTAATTATATTCTGGCACTATTTACCCTCCTTACTAGTTTTTAAAGTTTTTTTTTTTAATTGGTCAGAAGTTCAAGGAAAATAGATCCTGCCATTGTTACACACTTTCCCATTGGAAAGCAGATTGATGTGTTTCATAAATAAAACGAAATAACGCTTTTAGGTGGCTTGGCTGTATTATAGAGGGAACTACCAAGATTATTTCTCCTGGCAAAGGGGTGTGTGTGAGATTTATCCACTGATAGCCCTTGAAGAACTTTGTAATACTTTCTCTTTTTTTTTTTAATTTACATTTTTTTATTTCTATAGATTATTGGAGATGTAATACTTCTCCATATTAACTCTCCACTCCCCACCCCAGACCTATAATTCTTACCTGAACTGTCTTCACCGTATGTAGATTTTTATGGTGGTTTTGCAGTAATTTTTTTTTTTTTTTTTGAGACCGAGTCTTACTCTGTCGCCCAGGCTGGAGTGCAGTGGCATGATCTTGGCTCACTGCAACCTCTGCCTCCTGATTTCAAGCAATTCTCGTGACTTAGCCTCCTGAGTAGCTGGGACTACATACACGCACCACTATGCCCGGCTCATTTTTGTATTTTTCGTAGAGACGGGGTTTCGCCATGTTGGTGAGACTGGTCTTGAACTCCTGACCTCAAGTGATCCGCCCACCTCGGCCTCCCAAAGTGCTGAGATTACAGGCGTGAGCCACTGTACCTGGCCAATGTGTCTTTTCCTAAGGAGAAATCTTTTTCCTTCTTTTTAAATAAAGGTAAATGCAATTAAAGTCTAGTACACATAGAAAGTTCTCATAAATGTACACCTCAGTGAATTTTCAGTGTGAACACACTGGTGTAACCGTCACTAAGAGGAACACTGTCAGAACTCCAAAAACTTGTGTGTTTATTCCGGTCATTAATGGTCCCTAGGTGCCCCCCCCAACCAAGAGAAACCACTTTTGATGTCTAGTATCATAGAATTACTTGCTTTTGAGCCTAGGATTTATACAGTATGTATTGTTTTTGTGTTTGGCCTTTTTTGCTCAATGTTATGTTTGTGAGATTCAACTGTTTTATTGTGTCTTCATCCTGTTCTGATATGGGTAACCTGAGAAATCCTATAACTCACCCTGATTTGTACCTGGAGATCTCAACACTTAGACATTTTTCTCATGGCATTCATAGTTTTCAAGAACTCCTAGGAGGGGACATCAAATAAAAGCCTTCTTTGTTTTAGACTCTGTGGTAGCCTTCTTTTGTGTTTTAATGCTATTTGGGTAAACAGTATATTTTAAAATTTTTGTCACTGATGGCTTATGCAGTACCTCAGTTGCTTTTGTTTTGTTTTTTCCTACTTAAAAATTTTGTTTTAAAAACTGTAGTACAGGATTCCTGGCCAGCTAATGGCCATTTGGACTTTTATCTTATGAGTTGGTAGCTTTCTTTTCATTCTTTGAATTCCTCAAGCAGTGATTCCCATTCTAATTTTTATGATACCATGTAGTATCTTCAGTTATTTCAAAGCATGTTGTGAGCCTCCCCACCAAGAAAAAGATTCCAATTTAAGTTTAAGCCACTTTGCTTTCAAAATACTTACATTTATGAACAGTACAACTTTTATGTTCATGAACAGTACAACATTGTGGTGTGTAGATTATAAAATCAAAAAGGCTGGTAAAATACTGGGAATCAACTGAGAGCCTTACCAGCTTATTAACCCCTTTCAGGCTAGCTTCAAGTGTAAAGTGCAACTGTTTTTTTTTTTTTTTTTTTTTGGTGGCAGAGTCTCACTCTGTTACCCAGGATGGAGAGCAGTGGCGCAATCTTGGCTCACTGCAAACTTCAGCTCCTGAGTTCAAGCGATTCTCGTGCCTCAGCCTCCCGAGTAGCTGGGATTACAGACGCCCACCACCATGCCCGGCTAATTTTTGTATTTTTAGTAGAGGCGGGGTTTCTCCATGTTGTTCAGGCTGGTTTCGAACTCCTGACCTCAGGTGATCTGCCTGCCTTGGCCTCCCAGAGTGTAGGGATTACAGGCGTGAGCCACCCTGCCTGGCCGTAAAGTGCAGCTTTCTTCTCAGGAGTTCTCCTTTTGTATTTTCCTCCGATTTCACTTTCTTAATTTTAAGGAAAGGCATAGATTTATGACTGTATTCCTGCACATAATTTTTCTTTCATATAAGTCGTATGGTTATGATATGCCTGGATGATATGCGCATATAATTAATATAATTAATATAAAGGCTTAATTTCCTTTATAAGCGAATTTTGGTTATTTCAGTCAGTAAGTGTTAGGGCCAGAATATTATAAATGGCAAATAGTTGTTGAAATTAGATATTTTGGTCATGATTAAGAGTAGTGTGTATGCTTAGCAGTCCTGTACTTCAATCATCTTTTATTTGCTGAGCTTTTGTGGAAATTAAATGATTGTAAAGTTTTAGCCTAATTTCTAAAAAAAGAATCATTTGTTTTTTAATTTGGAGAGTTTAAATGTCTGACTTTGGGGAAACATCATCATGCCACAGGGAAACATTATCTCCTGAAGAATGGGGGAGAGATTAACTGACTTTTGTAATGGTTATAGAGTTACTTCTAAATTTGAATAAATGCTGTTCCTACCTAGTGAACTAGTCAGAGCATTTTCCAGTTTGACCTAAGCCAAGCACACAGGTAGCTACTTCTCTCTGTATATTTAGGAGAATGTCACCAAGGATATTTTGATTTATTTGTAGGTATATGGCAGTGGTTCTCAGTATTTATCATTCATCATAATCGCCTGAAAGTTATTTGTTTTAAATAATAGATTGCTGGGCTCTGCCCTTAGAATTTCAGATTTAGTAGGTGAGGAGACCACACTTTGTAGCACTACTTGGGTATAGTCAGGGTATCTGCATTAAAAAACAAAATGAACAGACAAAAACCCCACAAGTGATTCTGATACATATCCTAGATGAGAACCTTTGATCAATAGTTCTCAATACAGTATATGGTTCTGGGCATAGCAGCAGAGCATCACTTGGGAATTTTACAAATGCAGATTTTCTCAAACTCTGGAGATGGAACCCAGAAATCTGTGTTTTAAACTAGACCACTAGAGGAATCTGGTGTGTGCTAAAGTTTGACAACCATCCTTGTAACTTTATAGTTCCCTGGCACCTATCAGGGAATTTACTAGAAATTCAAATTTCACATTGCACTCCAGACCTCTCATATAACAGATTCTGAATATCAGAATCTCATTTTATAGTAGTCTCTCCTGCACTCTTATCTTCAGTTTCGCTTTCCTTGGACTGAACATATTAAATGGGAAATTCAAGAAATAAACAATGTTTTAAATTGTGTGCCCTTTTGAGTATCCTGATGAAATCTCTTATTGTCCCTCTGGTCCTGCCTGGGATGTGAATCATCCCTTTGTCCAGCTTGTCCATACTTTGTATGCTTCCCACTGGTTAATCACTTAGTAGCCATCTCACTTATCAGACTGAAAAAACATAGTATATATCCAGTTTGGTACTATCCTCAATTTCAGGTATCCTCAGGGGCGGGAGAGGGGTGAAGGGGGGGGTGGGATGTTGGGAATGTATCGCTTGTGGATGGGGGGAGGGAACTACTATAACTAGATTCCAGGTGGTTTGTATGTATATTGAAGATTGAAAAGAGCTGCTTTAGGTGATTTTAAAAACTATTACAAAAGTAATACTAATAACTAAAATTTATTGGACATTTGCTGTGGGCCAGATACATGCTAGATAATCTATTCATTATCATTACTACTCCCTACAACCTTATACAGAGGGTTACTGTAACCCTCATTCTATAAATAAAGCAAAGGGGTTTAGTATCTTGCTTGGTGTCGCACAGATGCTAAATGCAGGGTTTGGGATTTGAACCTAAGCACTCAAACTGTGGAGTTTCGGAGTTTGAGGTGCTATCTTCATATCTATCTTCAGTACCATTTGTGTGCATATATGTCCGTCCTTGTTCCAGTGCCATAGATTATATTCTAATGAATTTTTTGGTATCACATTTTACAGTGACATTTGAATTTTCTTTCAAGTCTTATATTCACCAGAACAATCAGAAGTGGAAACAGCTGTGGTTTGAATACTTTGGTCTTGTCAACCTAAATAACAGAGGCTTTCTATAAGAAAATGGTGTTTATTCGGGAATAGGGCATTGCAGTGGGAATACTGTTGCTATAGTAAACCATGTGCATATACAGGGAGGTAAAAGAAGACAAAAGTTTTTAAAGGAAAAATGAGGAGGATTTCCTAATTATTTTGAGATAATTATTCTTGGCTGCAAGGGTCAATGAGTAAAGTGCCTCCATTCTGAGGTTGGACCGGCAGTTGCTGGGCAGATGTCCTCATAGAAGTTTTAAAAAAAGAACCTCCCCCTCCCCCCCCCCAAAAAAAAAAAACCAGAGTGTTGCAGTGCTTCCTAGGCTAGATGTGAACTCCTGGGTTCAAGCAATCTTCCTGCTTCTTGGGTAGCTGGGACTACAGGTGTGTATGTACCATGCCCCTGGCTTGTTTTTTTTGTCACATTTTGTGTAAGGTTGTAGTTTTTGCAGAGTCTTTTTTGACAGTTTTTATCATGCGTTACCCTCGTGAGAGCTCTTCCTTCATGGCCTTCCCTGGCTGTTTGTCAGGGTGTTTTTTTGTTTTGTTTCATTTTGTTTTGTTTTATTAAAAAACAAAACACTACTACTACTCCAGTTTGATTCTGATAACTTTCATAGAAGTCTGTTCATCAGGGTGTTGTTATCCATCCAGACTCTGTTGCCTTAATAGATTTTGTTTTTGTGTGTAATTTCAGTAAGGCAACTCTTAAACTGGTTAATGTTTGTGGTGAAAATTTGCATGCTGGGCCAGGTGCAGTGGCTCATAATGCCTGTAATCCCAGCACTTGGGAGGCTGAGGTGGGCGGATCACCTGAGGTCAGGAGTTCGAGACAAACTTGGCCAACATGGCGAAACCCTGTCTCTACTAAAACAAAAAATTAGCCACACGTGCTGGAGTCCCAGCTACTCGGGGAGGCTGAGGCAGGAGAGTCACTTGAACCCAGGAGGCAGAGCTTGCAGTGAACCGAGATGATGCCATTGCACTTAGCCTGGGTGACAGAGCGAGACTCTGTCCCAAAAAAAAAGAAAAAAAATTTTTTTGCATGCTGTTATGTTCTAGAATTGTATTGGTTTATTAGAGAAGGACAACAATGCAATTCAGTATCTGGAGGCCCCCATGTACTAAAATTATACTTTGGAGTTTGATTGAAGTAAAACGTGGAGATTTGCCTGATAATAGACCTAAATACTGGTGTTAATTTCAAGGGAGTAATTTGGGGTGGGGTCACAATATTTATTGTATTAATAGGTTTTTTGGGGGAATTTCTTAATCATATTCTTTTTAAGTGCACAATTCAGTGCTTTTTAGTAAAATTACAGTACCATGCAACTATTACCTCAATCCAGTTTTAGAACATTTCTGTCACACCAAAATGATCTCTTTTACCTGTTTTAAGTCATTTCCACCTTCAGCCTATTACAGTTTTTTTCTTTTTTTTTTTAAATCAGCTGGTGCATTTTAGAAGTTCTTAGTAATAAAACCTACCTATAAACTGTAATCTATAAACCTTTCTAAACTTTTAAGAAACTGAGAGGCCGGGGCGCAGTGGCTCACGCCTGTAATAGTAGCTCTTTGGGAGGCTGAGGTGGGTGGATCACCTGAGGTCAGGAGTTCAAGACCAGCCTGGCCAACATGGACAAACCTCTCTACTAAAAATACAAACATTAGCCAGGCGTGGTGGTGGGTGCCTGTAATCCCAGCTATTCTGGAGGCTGAGGCAGGAGAATCGCTTGCACCCGGAGGGGCAGAGGTTGCAGTGAGCTGAGATTGCACCACTTCACTCCAGCCTGGGCAACGGAGCGAGACTCCATCTTAAAAAAAAAAAAAAAAAAAGAAAAGAAAACAGAGAAAGTTTAATGCTATTCTAGCTCTTAATTTCTGTTTGCTTACATCAGTTTAACTTATGTTAAAGGATTTAAAGTGATGTGAACAGTAGTGTTTAGGGCTAGGAAATGTTCTTTCATTCACTTAATGGACCATTCACAATCTATGTAATGTATGAAGAGGAAGTGGAGAGAAGAGAAAGAGAAGATAATTAAGAGAAACTTAATATCTATAGTTCCATGATGATATTGACAACCTCACAGTTCTTGTCTGTGGTGGTTATTTGGATTCTGGCAAACTACTGTGTGTTTTCGTTGTCTTGATCTGAATGCCTCTCAAGAATGACACTTTCTTTTAAGAGCTTTATGTCTACAAGGTATGTATTTTAAGAACTCTGGGGATGAATAATCACACAGTGTGCTGACTTCGGATATGGTCGTGCATAAAGCTTTTTTTTTTTGGTAGCACAGAAATATCTGAAGAATATATTTGGCATAGTTTGATACAGTTTTTGGTTTTGATTAATTAAATAATTCACTAATAATAAAGATGATCAGAGCTTCTGATAAATTCTTGTTTTTTTTGGCAGTTTAATCTCCTAAAAGTTGAAGAGAATTGCTGGTATGAAGTTGATTCTTACCAACAAGGAAGAACACTTAGATATAGAATTAACTGTTATTGAACATCTGTTTTGAGCAAATGGACTGTTTTTATAGTCACTTTTTTGTGGGGTAGTAAAAAGAACATGGACTTGGAATCAGACTTTGATTTAAATACTGGCTCTAGCACTTATGAGCGCTGTAACTTTTTTTTGTTTGTTTTTTTTTGAGACAGGGTCTTGTTCTGTCGCCCAGGCTGGAATGCAGTGGTGCGATCATACGAGCTCTGTAATTTTAAGCAAGTTACTTATTTCTAAGCTTTGTTTTCCTTATTATAAATAGATATGGTACTTTCTACATATATAGAGAGTATATAATGTACTTGATATAAAATAGATGTTCAGTAAATGCTATTTTTTAGTTTATTGACGTGGAAACAGGCTCAGAGAAGTTTGTCACACAGCTAGTAAGTGACAAATATCTGACTCCAAAGCCCATGCTTTTCCATGCCTCCCAGCTAGAAATTGAAATGATGGGAATCAAAGGATAGTGATCGTTCTATGCTGTCTTGGAGTTTATCTTAGATAGCAATTCCCAGAAAAGCAGGGTTCAGAAAGTTCAGAAAAGAAACTGGTGATGACCACAGATAGTTTAAGCAATCAATATTGATAGAAGGCTCTTAAAAATGAAACCTGTTATTAAAATTTCAAAAAAAATTCCATTGGGGAAGAAAAACATGAGTAATCTAAAGAAATTAATATGACTTCTTCATAAGTAAATTTTTTCAAAAGAAAAACATATCAAGGATACCCATTAGCCGGGTGTAGCGGCTCACGCCTGTAATCCCAGCACTTTCGGAGGCTGAGGTGGGCGGATCACCTGAGGTCAGGAGTTCAAGACCAGCCTGGCCAACATGGCAAAACCATGTGTCTCTACAAAAAAATACAAAAATTAGCCGGGCATGGTGGCAGGTGCATGTAATCCCAGCTACTTGGAGGCTGAGGCAGGAGAAGCACTTGAACCCAGTAGGTGGAGGTTGCAGTGAGCCGAGTCACGCCATTGCACTCCAGTCTGGGCAACAGAGCGAGACTCTCAAAAAAAAAAAAAAGATACCCATTTAACTAATTGTATATAAGGATAATTTAAAAAATCATTTGACTTATTGATAGAATTTAAAGTGATGTGCACAGTAGTGTTTAGGGCTAGGAAACATTCTTTCGTTCACTTAATAGACCGTTCACAATCTGTGTAATGTCTGAAGAGGAAATGGGTAGGAAAAAAGGAAGATAATTAGGAATATAGGTAGGCTAGATAGAGCTGTAATAAAAGAATAGATAGAATATAAGAATATAAGCTAGATAGAGCTGGAATGAGGTGAGGGGTTGTAAAAATGTTTAAGGGCAATAAAAAGGGCTAGTTTCCGCCAAATTCAAAGCGACATCAATAAGGAAGAAAGAAGCCTTTTGATTAGGGAGATAAATAATGAGACATGCCCAACTTCTTTTTTATGTGTAGGAGAATGGTTTTCATACTGGAAGGGAGACGGTTAAGAAAAAGCTGTTTAAAGATGAAGTTTTATTCCTTGGTATGTTACATGATAAAGAGCATCTACTTTCGTTAAAGAAATTTAGAGCTGCAATTCCAGTAAAATACTTAGAACCATGAAGTGTCAGTCTGAGTTTATTGATGTCAGTGGCTGCTTTTGGTTGTAGAGCTGTTTACAATGTTTGCTTTTCTAAAATATTGAGTAATTAAAATCATCAATGTAAAAACTTGTCTTCAAGTTCAACTTATATATTTTCTTATTCCATTAACTAGCACATTAACTATAAATGAAGAATACTTTTTCTGAGTGAGGGAGGACTTTGATTAATAGCCTAGTAATTATAATTGAACAGATTAAGTCTCCCTTAAAATATCCTTGGGTAAAATGGCATCTATACTTGTTTTCTTTTCCTGGAATACTCTTCTCAAATATTTTCATGGCCTGTTCCCTTCCTTCTTTGATTCAAATGTTACCTCAGCTAGAAAGGTTTTCCCTGAGGGAGTTTTTAAGGGACATCATTTACATAGACTTCAATGTGAATGGTGCTCATTGGTGTGAACTTCATTATACTACCTAAAATAGTATCTTCTTCCTTCACTTTCCCTGGTTTTTCTTAATAGTAATGATCATACCTGATATTTGTTTGTCTCTTCTAAGAATATAAGATCCATGAAGGATGGGATTATGTTTTTTCTGCTGCAGTTATTAGAGCTTGGAATGATGCCTAGTTCATGGTAGATGGTCAGTGAATACTTGCTGAATGAATGAATTTATTTGTTTATTGTTTTTTTTGAGACTGATTTCAACACATGAATGGGGACACACACATTTAGTCCATATAAGTATTTATATTGTTATTATTTTTTGAGGTGGAGTCTGGCTCTGTGTCGCCCAGGCTGGAGTGCAGTGGCACGATCTTCGCTCACTGCAACCTCTGCCTCCTGGGTTTAAGCGATCTTCCCACCTCAGCTTCCCAAGTAGCTGGAATTACAAGCATGCACTGCCACACCTGGCTAATTTTTATATTATTAGTAGAGGCAGGGTTTCACCATGTTGGTAAACAGGCTAGTCTTAAACTCCTGACCTCAAGTGATCTGTCCGCCTTGGCCTCCCAAAGTGCTGGGATTACAGGCATGAGCCAACATGCCAGAATGCATGAATTTATACAGTAAAGTGTTGGAACAAAGTTGTGAGCCCTAGGAACATTGCAGTGTGAATGTTAGCTATTACCAGTACTACTGCTGCTTAAGTACATTCCCTGTATTTATACATTTGATATACTGTTTTATTTTTAAGCACTATTCCTTGTGGAGTAAATTTCAACAAGTAGGATTTTCCCAAATACTTTATTTGTTTTTGAGATGGAGTCTTACTGTGTCTCCCAGACTGGAGTGTAGTGGTACAATCTCGGCTTACTGCAACCTCTGCCTCCTGGGTTCAAGTGATTCTCCTGCCTCAGCCTCTCGAGTAGCTGAGATTATAGGCATGAGCCACCACACCCAGCTGATTTTTGTATCTTGGTAAAGACTGGGTTTTGCCATGTTGGCCAGGCTGGTCTCGAACTCTGACGTTAGGTGATCTGCCCGCCTCGGCCTCCCAAAGTGCTGGGATTACAGGTATGAGCCACCACACCCGGCTTCCCAAATACTTTAAAACTTTAAAATTTTATATTTTCTCTAGCTTTATTGAGTTATAATTGGTAAATATTAAAATTTTAAATTTAATAAATGAGACTTATAGTGAATCACAAATTTTCTTAAACATTCCAATATTCTTATTAACCATGCTAAATATTCTTACACTTTTAAACTTAAAATCATAAGTGTGAAGTCCGTTTCTATTTTAAATTTAGAAACTATCATCGTCTATAATGTTAAAATTGTCTTCAGCATTATAAGAACTTAAAAAATATTTAGGATAGTTTTAAACCACACAGTATTAGTATCATGAGTTTGATATACTTAATTTCAATATTCTAATTAACCATGGAGGTTGGGCAGTCACTTAACGTACGGGAATAGTTTTGCTGTCTTAAGCAAGTTGAGATTCCTGTAACATACTTTATGTCCACAGTTCAGTTACCATCTCTTGACAGGCTGTTTATCAGCCTGACATTGGCCTTGGAATCTGCCTTTGTCTAGGTGGTTTTTCTTATGTCACAGATGGACATAATGAACCGTTAGTAAAAATTGTCGGTATGGTAACAGTGGAACTCTAAGTTGATGTTGGTTTCTTCTGAATTGAAGTTTAAGACCTTTTGTAATTTTTTTGTAATTGCTTTTTAACTCTATTGCCAGATCAAGTTTTGTAAACCTCACCCAGATTACTTCACCACTTGATTGGATTCCAGGAATCCATTTTCTGTCTGGCTGATGGCACAGGTTTTAGATCATTTTAAAGACATTAAGGAACTAAGAGGTATTGATAGCTTTTGTTAATTTGTTGTTACACAAAGTATGCCAGAAGACTAGGAACAGCATAAAGTCTTATTTTTAAAAAGGAAAGCAGTAGTTTTGGAGATTGTTTTCCTAGGTATGCCTTGGAAAAGAGGCAGAGAAATACAGGCTTAGCTTATCAGCATTAAGAACATTTCATTAATAGTGTAAAATAAACTTTCTTAAATACTGTTAGCAGGAATTAATGTCAGACTTCGAGAGAAGTATCTAAAAAGCTACTTTTTGTCCATTTTAATATTTTCATTAATGTTTTGAATACATGTACAGTTGTGCTTATAAAATGTCAGAACAATTTAGCTGGCAAGGATAACTAAAACAACTTGTAAGTTCTGTCTGAAACTACGGGCAGAAACCTATAGTGTGAGCTGCTTAAAAGTGTGGAATTAAAAAAATATGGAATTCAGATAGAAAAAGTTATATGACTAAAATTTTGTTCAATTAATCAATGTTAAGGCATTGTATGTACTAAGAGAATAAAAAATGTATTGCTTTATTCCTTCAAGGAGCCTATAATTGAATGGGGAATATAGATATATCAAACTATACATGGTGATTTTATGATAGAATTATTAAGCATTGTGGGAGCAAAGGAGAGAGCAGTTAATTCTGATGGATCATTGAATTAGCCTTTGAGGAATAAGAGTTTTCTAGGAATTGAAGAGGAGAGAAAGTCATCTCCTTTCTTTCCCTCCCAATTCTTCATTAAGGTACTGAAAAATCAGATTCAGGTCAGTGTTTATGAAGACAGATGTATTTGTGGGCAAATAAAGAGTAGATTAGAATGAGAGATTAATTAGGCTACTACAGTTGTTTAAATAGAATGATGATGGCCTGAGCTGGAGCAATAACAATAAAGCAGAAAGAGTAGATAGTTTTTTTTTTTTTTTTTTTGAGACATTTTGGAGATAGAATAAATAGGGTTTATTGATTGTATATTATTAGGAGTTTGAGTTTATATGGTCTCAGACATCCAACTGGTGAGTTGCTTAAAAAAGAAAAAAAAAAAAAGAACTACCATGCTTCATTAATAGGATTTTGTCCATAATAAGGGATATAATATTTATTTCATGTTGGTTAGGACACATTTACAATGTTGGCCTTATTTCTGAAAGCTACACTTTAAGAAAAGTAAATGAAAAGATAGATATGTCAGGAGGATAACCCATGAAAACCTTTGAAGGAATTGAAAGTGCTTTCTGTGGAGAAGGAAGACTTTATAGGAATGAGTGAAGGAGGGAAGGGGACAGTTGTTTTCAGGTAATGCAGGGCTGTAATGAGTTGTTCCACAAAGCAGAATTAGATCTGGGATATCACCAGACTTTTTTTTCTGAGAACTAGGGTATTCTCTTAACTGCAGTTACAATGATCACAATTAGGAATTTAACATTAATATGTTATCTAATTTACAGTCCACAATCAAATTTTGTCAATTATCTTAATAATTACTTTCAGAGCTTTTTAAAATCAAAGATCATACATTGCATTTTATGTCTCTCCAGTCTCCTTTAATCTGGAACAGTTAGTCAAATTGTTTTTTTAATTATTATTATTTTTTTTGAGACTGGATCTCACTGTGTTACCCAGCCTGAAGTGCAGTGGTGTGATCATGGTTCACTGCAGCTTCCACCTCCCAGACCCAGGCAATCTTTTCACATCAGCCTCCCTAATAGCTGGGACCACAGGTGCGTGCTACCATGCCTGGCTAATGTTATGTTTTTTTGTAGAGACAGAGCGTCACTGTATTATCCAGGCTGGTCTCCAACTCCTGAGATCAAGGGATCCTCCTGCCTTGGCCTCCCGAAGTGTTAAGATTACAGGTGTGAGCCACAGCACCTGGCCTCACATTTCTTTATGTATTTATATTTTGAGACAGGGTCTCACTTTGTCACCCAGGCTGGAGTACTACATGAATTTGGCTTACTGTAGCTTTGACCTCCCAGACTCAAGTGATCCTCCTGCTTTAGCCTCCCAAGTAGCTGGGATTATAGGCCTGAGCCACCATGTCCGTCCTAGCCTCAAATTTCTTGACATTTTTTAAGAGATTAGGCGAGGTATTTAGTGTCCCTCAGTTTGAATTTCCAGTGTTTTCTTGTAGTTAGATTCAGGGTGAGTACACTGATACTTTCAATTCCAGCCACTGAAGTGTATGTTCACATTTCCTACCCTTCCGTATTTGTGATATCTTAAGTTTTTTTGCTTCATGTTTAAAAATACCTTGTTGGGTGGGGCACATCGGTTTATACCTGTAATCCCAGCACTTTGGGAGGCCAAGGGAGGAGGATGCCTTGAGCCCAGGAGTTTGAGACCAGTCTGGGCAACATAGCGAGACCTTGTCTCTCAAAAAAAAAAAAAAAAAAAAAAAAAAGCCAGGCCGGGCACAGTGGCTCATGCCTGTAATCCCAGCACTTTGAGAGGCTGAGGCAGGTAAATCATGAGGTCAGAAGTTTGAGACCAGCTTAGCCAATATGGTAAAACCCCATCTCTACTAACAATACAAAAATTAGCTGGGCCTGTAGTCCAAGCTACTTGGGAGGCTGAGGCAGAAGAATTACTTGAACCTGGGAGGCAGATGTTGCAGTGAGCCTGGATCGTGCCACTGTACCAGCCTGGGCGACAGAGTGAGACTCTGTCTCAAAAAAAAAAACAAAAAACAAAAAACCAGGCTTGATGGCTTGTGCCTGTAGTCCTAGCTACTCAGGAGATTTAGGTGGGAGAATTGCTTGAGCCCAAGAGTTCAAGGTTGCAGTGAGCTGTGATCGTGTTACTGCACTCTAGCCTGGGCAACAGAGCAAGACCTAGTCTGGAAAACAAAAAATATTCCTTGTTAGCAATTTGAAACTATAATCAAGAAATGAAAAGGGGGTGTCTTGTGATTTAAGAGACTCCTCTAATTTGGAAAAAGAAAGCAATTTTGAGTGCCCACTTTATGCCAGACGTTCCATAATCTGATATGGAATGATAATTATTCAAGATTGATGTGCCTTTTTCTTTCATGGAAGAGAAAAGTAGTTAATCTCTCCTCAAAGAGGGTGTAATTTGTTACCAGGTATCTAACTGCAATGCCCTTAATCATTCCTCTGTGACAGGGCAGCTAAGTGTCAGAAAAGCCACTAGGGTATGTCTCCTAGGCTAAATAACTTCTGAGAGCCCTTTTAGTCATTGCATTGGAAATTTACTTGGTTTTTCTGTACCATTGTTATTGTTTTTGTTTTGGATGGAGTTTTGCTCTTGTTGCCCGGGCTGGAGTGTAATGGCGTGATCTTGGCTCACTGCAGCCTCCGGCTCTTGAGCTAAAGTGATTCTCCTGCCTCAGCCTCCCAAGTAGCGGGGATTACAGGTACCCACCACTCCACCTAGCTAAGTTTTGTATTTTTAATAGAGATGGGGTTTCACCATGTTGGCCAGGATGATCTTGAGCTCCTGACCTCAGGTGATTCGCCCACCTTGGTCTCCCAAAGTGCTGGGATTACAGGAGTGAGCTACCACACCCGGCTCAACTGGTTTTTTAAATTTAAAAATTGATTAAGTATTTTAAAAAAATTCAATGAGATAATCAAATTAGTTAAACTAAATTAGACATTTTTCTTTCATTAGTAATACTAAAACACTTAAAGCTACATTGAGTGATAGCAAATTAGTAAAGCCTATTATAAGTCTTCTATGTAAAGTTTGCTTCAGAAGTATATTTTAATGAACTTTCTTGCATAGTCATTTAAAAATGCATTTAGAATTTTTAAAAAATGAAGCTTTATCTTAAAAGCCACCTGACAGTGTCCTTCAAGGATGGAAACATTTATGTTCTATGACCCAATAAGTCTGTTTTAAGGTAATAATCAAATGCAGACACAGAGTGTGCAAGAATGTTAATCACAGCATTTTTAATAATAAATCGTAAAATATCAGAAGCAATGTCCTAACAGAATGGAAATGGTTAAATTAGAAACTATTTATACGGTTTTATATGGCCATTAACAATTTTAGGCTGGGCGGTATGGCTCACGCCTGTAATCCCAACATTTTGGGAGGCCAAGACAGGAGGATCGCTTGAGCCCAGGAGTTGGAGATCAGCCTGGGGTTACCCAGGGAGACCTTGTCTTTACTAAGAAGAAGAAGAAAAAAATTAGCCAGGACATGGTGGTGCGCACACCTGTAGTCCCAGCTACTTGGGAGGCTAAGCTGGGAGGTTCGTTTGAGCCTGGGAGATCAAGGCTCCAGTGAACAGTAATCTCGCCACTGCATTCCAGCCTGGGTGACAGAGTGAGACCCTGTCTCTAAAAAATAAAAAAAATCCCAAACAATTTAGCCCTTAATTATGTGGCTTAAGTGGGGAATAAATGCAGGATGCCGAAAGTGTGTGTTGTGTAAATTCTGATTTTAAAAATGCTCGTTGAAATAAGAATGGAAGAGAATACACTAGTATTTGTTTTTGTTTTTTTTTTTAATTTTTTTCATTTATTTTTTTGAGACGAAGTCTTGCTCTGTCGCCCAGGCTGGAGTGCAGTGGCGCAATCTCAGCTCACCGCAACCTCCACCTCCCAGGTTCAAGAGATTCTCCTGCCTCAGCCTCCCAAGTAGCTGGGATTACAGGTGTGCACCACTGAGTCCAGCTAATTTTTGTGTTTTTAGTAGAGACAGGGTTTTGCCATGTTGGCCAGGCTAGTCTCGAACTCCTGATCTCCAGTGATCCACCCACCTTGGCCTCCTAAAGTGCTGGGATTACAGGAGTGAGCCACCGCACCTGGCCCTACACTAGTATGTTAAGTGGTTGTTGAAATGGGGTAAGCTGTATTTGTACTTTTTATTATTGATGTGTCTAAATTACTGTATTTTGTATAATTATCCATTCATTTGAGTTGTTTGATGTACGCATTTCCAAATGAGGTTAAACAAAATGACACTCTGCCTTCTTGTTCTAGCTGTCTTGTCTATTTACTTAGTGTTACATCTTTCCCACTTTTTTTTTAAGAGGTGGTTTTACTGTTTAAAATTGCCCCTAAGTGTAGTGCTAAAGTGCTGTCTATAGTGTTCCTAAGTGCAAGAAGGCTGTGATGAAAAGTTACAGTGCTGTTGACTGTGAGTTCAGTGTTTATGAATCAGCAATATAAAAGTGTTTTTAGGCTGGGCGTGGTGGCTCACGCCTGTAATCCTAGCATTTTGGGAGGCCAAGGTGGGCCGATCACTTGAGGCCAGGAGTTAGAGACCAGTCTGGCCAACATAGTGAAACCCCATCTCTACTAAAAATAGAAAAAATTTAGCTGGGCTTGGTGGCACACACCAGTAATCCCAGCTACTCAGGAGGCTGAGGCATGAGAATCGCTTGAACCCGGGAGGCGGAGGTTTCAGTGAGCCGAGATCACGCCACTGCTGCACTCCAGCCTGGGCAGCAAAGTGAGATACTGTCTCGAAAAGTAATAAATAAGTAAGTAAGTAAGTAAATAAAAGCACAGATAAAACAAAGATATGTGTCATTAGGCTGTTGAAAATGTTTTAATCAGAGGCTAGCAGGAACTTCACTCTGAATTTCTCTTGGTATTGAGTATTTGATAATTCAGTGTTCATGGCAACTTTATGAGAATCAACTATATATGATCTGTTATGGCACTTAGGGTTTTTGAAATATTGAAACTAGCTTGGGAACTCCTTTACCTGGTGTCCTATAGATTTTTAGAGGTGGCAGAGAATCAAGCTTAGAGGTTGGTTAATATGCTGGGAAAAGTTTTTGTGCCCTCTGAAGACAGTACAAATGCAAGAATTTAGAGCAGTGGTGCATATCTGATAAGATTCAAGGTCTCAGTATTTTGATATTCAGACCTTGACATTGATATCAAAAGATATTTCAGGGAGGACTCTGTCCCATGAGAAATGGTAAAATATCCTAACTCATTATGAATCTTTACCTTCATTTGTCTCATTTAGATTATTTTATTTGCTTGTAAGACTTTTCCTAGTCTTACTTGTTCTTGATTGTTGTGTTGACAGAAACTATTGAAAATTTTTAAGACAGATGGAGCATGGCTTTTAGAAAGGATTAAGTAGTCATTTATTAATACCTGTGACTGGCTTAAAAAAAACCTGACATTAAATAACATCCTTAAGGATAAATATTACTAAATTAATGGAAATTTTGACTTTTTTCCTAAATTTAACTAATTGACAAATTTAAAAAATATTTAAAGCAAGCAAAGAAGTAAAATTTTTTTTGTAAGCATTTTCAAAATGCAGTATACAGTTTAGACAGCTATAAGATATAGCTCTGTGAGGAAAACTGTAAGTTGATGAAAGGGAAACATTTGTAAAAATTAAGTATATAGATGGATTTTTACATCAGGCATTTCACCTAGGCCTTGCTGAATTATTTATGCTTCATTTATGAATGTCCATTGAAGATGAATGGCTGTCCAGAGCTGAGATTATGTCTTAATGATAAGTACATAGTACACAGTATGTGCTAAACTAATGTATCTTGAAATGAATCAGTCTTGCTAGTCCAATAATCATTTTCAAGTTAGTCTGTTCCAGGATTTAACAACCTGGTTTGGACCTAAGAATGATATGTGGTGCCTTCTTATCTCATTTCGACCTAAGAATGATATATGGTGCCTTCTCATCTCATTTCTTCTTCTAAGTCATAGATCAACAAAGGGATTTTATGGAACTGAAAAGTCCAGGGTATTTATCTGGGTTCAGGCTGAGTTAAGTCAGAATGTTTAAACAATGTCATACTAGTGCTCTGCTTCTGTAGCTTGACTGCTGACAAATTCAGCTTTATTTTTTGCTACCTGCAAGAAGAGTTTTATCTATCTGCCTTCTCTGTCTGTCTCATTAGCTATTGTCTTAGTCTGTTTGGGCAGCTGTAACAGAAAACCATAGACTGGGTACAAATAAACAACCGTCATTTACTTCTCATGGTTCTGGAGGCTAAGAAGTCCAAGGGCAGACTAAGTGTTGGCAAGGGCCCAGTTCCTGGTTTATAAGTGGCCATCTTCTCACTGTGTCCTCACATGGCTGAGGGGGCTTAAACTTGACTAAACCCAATCAAAGTAAAGGTAATGCTAGAAGAAAATTAATTTTGATCTTAAAAACCCTTTACTTGATCACATTATATAAATATTAACTCTCTTATTGGCTTATGATATGTTATCGTTTGAATGTCCCATCCAAAACTCATGTTGAAACTTAATCCCCAATATGGCACTATTGAGAGATAGGGCCTTTAAAGGTGATTGGATCATGAAGTCTCTGTCCTCATGAATGGATTAATGGATTAATTGGTTAATAGATTAATGGGTTATCATGGGAGGGGAACTGGTGGCTTTATAAGAAGAGGAAGAGAGACCTAAGCTAGCACATTAGCATGCTCAGCCTTCTCACCTTGTGATACTCTGTGCTACCTCAGATCTCTTCAGAGAATCCTCCTGAGCAAGAAGGCTCTCACCAGAGGCAACTCCTTGACCTTGGACTTCAGCTTCCGTAACTGTAAGAAATAAATTTCTTGGCTGAGTGTGGTGGCTCATACCTGTAATCCCAGCACTTTGGGGGGCAGAGGTGGGAGGATTGCTCGAGTCCAGGAGTTCAAGACCAGCTTGGGCAACATAGAACTTGTCTCTATTTAAAAAGAAAGAAAGGAAGGAATTTATTTTCCATAAATTACCTAATTTGTGGTATTCTGTTACAAGCATAGAAAAGGGACTAAGCTTGCTTCTTTTAAGTTTTCTAGTATTGGAGATAAATAGGAAATAAACATAACTGTCCCTTTTGGCATCAGGCCTTATATAGTGCCTTTTGTTTGGTACCCATGCCTCTCCATAGATAGATGGATATCTTTTCCATCTCTACGAACAAAGAGAATGATTTTATAGGAGAGACTGAATGACTTACAAAGAAATATTAAATTCTCACCTCTAATTCTCTGTTAAGTGATATCATTTATTAAACAAGAAACATACCACAGGAAATAGTAATAGATCTGTCAAAATCTCTTCTTCTGATTAGCACTGGGTTTCTCACAAATTTCATACAATTAGGGTACAGTTGTCATTGGTATTTTCAAATTAATCTCTATTTTAGCTTCTTTAAAACTTGAATGTTGACGGCCATTGGGAGGAATTGTCTTATCATAGATCATGTATCTATTTTTCAGACATACCCCCTTTTGGAAGAAGAGCCTCATTCTTTTTTTTTTTTTTTTTT
>NW_012105797.1:200157-205689 GCF_000951045.1 Mandrillus leucophaeus | reverse complement strand
CATTTACATTAGGTATATCTCCTAATGCTATCCCTCCCCGCTGCTCCCCACAACAGGACCCGGTGTGTGATGATCCCCTTCCTGTGTCCAAGTGATCTCATTGTTCAATTCCCACCTATGAGTGAGAACATGCAGTATTTGGTTTTCTGTTCTTGCCATAGGTTGCTGAGAATGATGGTTTCCAGCTGCATCCAAGTTCCTTACAAAGGACACGAAAACATCCTTTTTTATGGCTGCATAGTATTCTATGGGGTATATGTGCCACATTTTCTTAATCCAGTCTGTTACTGATGGACATTTGGGTTGATTCCAAGTCTTTGCTATTGTGAATAGTGCTGTGCAATAAACATACGTGTGCATGTGTCTTTATAGCAGCATGACTTATAATCCTTTGAGTATATCCCTAGTAATGGGATGGCTGAGTCAAATGGTATTTCTAGTTCTAGATCCTTGAGGAATCGCCACACTGTTTTCCACAATGGTTGAACTAGTTTACAGTCCCACCAATAGTGTAAAAGTGTTCCTATTTCTCCACACCTCTCCAGCACCTGTTGTTTCCTGATTTTTTAATGATTGCCATTCTAACTGGTATGAGATGGTTAGAAGATCCTCATTCTAAGCGTTTATAGAATTATTACAATGCAGAGAGCCATAGAGTCTTACAGATTGAACTCAATTTAGGCATCGCCTATAATCCCAGCACTTTGGGTGGCCGAGGTAGGTGGATCATGAGGTCAGGAGTTCAAGACCAGCCTGGCCAACATGGTGAGACCCTGTCTCTACTAAAAATACAAAAAATTAACTGGGTGTGGTGGTGCATGTCTGTAATCCCAATTACTTGGGTGGCTGAGACAGGAGAATTGCTTGAAACCGGAAGGTGGAGGTTGCAGTGAGCCAAGATTGTGCCACTGCACTCCAGCCTGGACAACAAGAATGAAATTCCATCTCAAAAATAATAATAAAAAAAAGACTTAGCTTCATATTCTGGCTTTATTAGTTGTGTGATCATAGGCATTTCTTGAGTCTGTTGCCATATACTGTTTAGGAAATGAATATGATGTCTCACCTGTCTACTTTTGAGATTGTGGAAATATAATGAGCAAGTTCTTCGTTATTGTAAAGCACAGTGTCAGTAGAGTGGATAAGACTTTGTATTCTGCCACTTAACTAGCTTTGCAGTACTGGAAATTTTTTTTTTGAGATAGGGTCTCAGTCTGTCACCCGTCCTGGAGTGCAGTGCTATGATCTCAGTTCACTGCAGCCTCAACCTGCTGGGCTCAAGATGAATCCTCGCACCTCGCCCCCTGAGTGGCTGGGCCCACAGGCAGCTGTCATCACATCACACCTGGCTAATTTTTGAAATTTTTTTGTGGAGATGGGATTTCGCCATGTTGCCTAGGCGGTCTCGAACTTCTGGGCCGAAGTGATCTGCCCGCCTTGGCCTCCTGTGTTTAATATTCTTAAGCCTCTGTTTTGTCATCTGTTAAATAGGGATAATATTAGTACCTGCTTCCATAGGTTTTTGAGAGTTTTAAATAAGATTTTATATATATATATATATAAAAAATATAGTATGTGGTATATTGCACATAATGCTGGCAATCATTATTTCATTTGTTGATTTTTGTACTATGTGCCAGGGCTACTCTACATGATTTATTTCAGTTAATTCTTAGGACAATTCTGTTTGGTAGGAATGCTTCCCCGCCCCCTGCCAATTTAACAAGTAAGAAATGGTTGTTAGGTCACAGCAAGTAAGTGGTTAGTTGGGAGTGGAACAGACAAATACTACATAATTAGGTTTTGGTCAATGACAGATCTCATATACCATGGTGGGGCCCATGAGATTATAACAAAGCTGAAAAATTCCCATTGCCTAGTGATGTGGTAGCTGTTATAAAGTTGTACTGTAATGTTGTACTCATGTGTTTGTGGTGATGCTGGTGCAAAGTAAACTGCACTACAGTATGGCACGTACAATTATGTATAGTATACAATTATGTATAGTACATTGCAACCTTGACCTCCTGGCCTCAAGTGATCCTCCCACTTCAGCCTGCCCAGTAGCTGGGACTATAGGTGTGCACCACCACACCCAGCTAATTTTTGCATCTTTTGTAGAGGTGGGGTTTTGCCATGTTGCCTAGGCTGTTCTCAAACTCCTGGGCTCAAGTGATCCACCTGCCTCTGCCTCCTGAAATGTTGGGATTAAGGCATGAGCCTTTGTACCCGGCTTTGATCACATTTATCATTGTACTCTTGTTCCTCTCCCATTATACAGAGTTCACATTCACACAGCAGCCAGAATAATCTTTTAAAAATGTATGTTAGATTATGTGTCATTTTCTTCATTTACTTCAATAGAATAAATAATCCAAATAAAACTTAAAAAGAAACATGAAACAAATACTGATCAAGGCCGAGCTCAGTGGCTCACGCCTATAATCCCAACACTTTGGGGAGCCGAGGCAGGCAGATCGTCCTCTGAGGTCAGGAGTTTGAGACCAGCCTGGCCAGCATGGTGAAACCCCATCTCTACTAAAAATACAAAATTATCCAGGCATGGTGGCGCATGCCTGTAATCCCAGCTACTCAGGAGGCTGAGGCAGAAGAATCGCTTGAACCTGGGAGGCAGAGGTTGCAGTGAGCCGAGATCGCGCCATTGCACTCCAGCCTGGGCGACAGAGGGAGACTCCATCTCAAAACAAACAAACCCATCAAATTTCTGCTATAGCTTAGAGAGCCCTTTATGGTCTGGCATCTGTCTACTTGAAAGCTCATTTTATGATACTTTTTCCCTTTGCCTGTTAGGTTTCAGCCTCATTGGCCTTGTTCCAGTTTTGCCCATTTCTATTTCAAGGCCTGTACAGCTACTATTCCCCTTCAGACTTTTTAAAATAACCTTACTGATTTATTCTCCATACTTAGTTTGAATAATGTCCAAATAATAATGTTTAATGAATGTTTTCTAGGCACAAAGAAAATGAAAAATAAGATAGGCTTTGCTACAAAACAGTTTTAATGGATGAAACAGACAAGTGAATAGATTAGTGTAGTAAATAGTAATCTTGAAATTCCTAGTGGGGGAATAGTTTGAGGGAGGGTAAGCAAGCTTACTGTCTTATAGTCACTTTAGCCTTGCTTTTAACTAGAGTAGCTTTACTTTCTCTTTTTCCAGGACATAATTTATTTAAGGATTGTTACCTTTAAAAAGTTTAAAAAACACTTTTTAAAGGCAAGTGGTATGGTAAGAGCTATGAACAGGGTTCCCTGGGGACACAGGTTCTTGGGGTAGGTGGGTGCATCTGATTTGTGACTTAAAGAACAAGGTAAATGGTAGGTGAGCAAGGAAGGGCAAGATGTTTGGGGCAGAGGTAATCGTTTTTGGCTGTTCATCATATCTTTGGAACTTTTAAATAATACATACCTCTACATTTTGTGATAGTTCATCAAGCTATAGGTTTATTATTTTGCACTTCTCTTTACGTATACTGTCTTTCAGCAGAAAAGTTAAAAGTAATAAAAAATTTTAAAAAGACAAAAAATGGCCAGGCACAATGGCTCATGCCTGTAATCCCAGCCGTTGGGGAGGCCAAGGCAGATAGATCACCTGAGGTCAGGAGTTTGAGACCAGCCTGGTCAACATGGTAAAACCCCATCTCTACTAAAAATACAAAACTCAGCTGGGTGTGGTGGTGGGCACCTGTAGTCCCAGCTACTTGGGAGGCTGAGGCAGGAGAATTGCTTGAAGCCAGGAGGTGGAGGTTGCAGTCAGCCGAGATTGTACAACTGCACTCCAGCCTGGGTGACAGAGCGAGACTTCGTTTCAATTCAAAAAAAGACAAAAAATAAAATAAATCACAGCTGGACTGAATTCCAGACCTGTGGAACGAGAAACTCCTGTTTTCTTTTTTCTTAAATGTCATGGGTGATTCTGATACTTTGCTGTGATTGAAAACCTCTGTGATATGAGATTGAAATTTAGATCTGGTTAGCTGCTGGGGAAGATTTAGAGTAGAATTAGAGATGGAAAGGCCAGGTACAATTTGTATCTCCATTAAGATGCTTAGATTTTAACTTGTATCTTTGAAAGTGTTTTGTTTCTTGGATTTATTTTGAAATAACTTTATTGAGGAATACCTGGCTGTAAATGTTTAAAGTATATAATTTGTTATAAGTTTTGATAAATGTATATACTGTGCAACCATCACTGCAATCAAGATTATTACCAAATTCATGTCCCCAAAGTTTTCTCATACTATTTCCTAATTTCTCCCTACTGCTGCTCTCACCTCTCCCACATCCCCTGGTAATTACTGATCTGCATTCTGTCACCGTAGGGGGATGCTAGATTGGTGTCAAAACCTCTTTTCTATATTTGTATAGATGATCTTATTATTATTTTTTTTTTCCTTTTCGGTTTTGTTTTTTTAGTTTGTTAATATAGAGTGAATTGCATTGAACCATCCTTATATACATGTAAGCCAGTCTTAACATTTTGGGGATAAACACCATTTGGTCATGGTGTATTATTTTAAAAATATTATTAGATTTGGTTTGTTAAAAAGTTATTTGGAGTTTTGCATCTATGTTTATGAGGAATATAGGTTTGTAGTTCAATTTTCTTGTAATGTTTTTGTCTGATTTTGAAATTAGACTAATGCTGGCCTCATGGATGAGTTGGGAAATCTTCCTCTTCAGTTTTCTAGAAGAGTTTGGGTAGAATTAGGATTATTTTTTCCTTAAATGTATATCAAGTGGCATAGTCAGAATTTACTAGTGAACTCATCTTGGCTTGGAATTTATTTGTTGCTAAGTTTTTACCTATAACTTCACTTTCTTTTAGGATATTTAAGAAATAATTTCTTGAGTGAGTTTTGGGGAGTTTGCGGTTTTTCATGGAATTTTTCCATTTCATCTAAATAGTTGGGTTTATTGACATGAAGTTATTTGTAATGTCCTCTTATCTTTTTTTTTTTTTTGGAGACAGAGTTTTGCTCTTGTTGCCCATGCTGGAGTGCAGTGGCATGATCTCGGCTCACTGCAACCTCCGCCTCCCAGGTTCAAGCGATTCTCCTGCCTCAGCCTCTGGGTAGCTGGGATTACAGGCATGCGCCACCGTGCCTGGCTAATTTTGTATTTTTAGTAGAGATGGGGTTTCTCCATGTTGGTCAGGCTGGTCTCGTACTCGCAACCTCAGGTGATCCGCCCACCTTGGCCTCCCAAAATGTTGGGATTACAGGCGTGAGCCATCGCCTCTGGCCTATTCTCTTATCTTTAAAAAAAAAATGAGATATACACTTAACCATAAAAATCACCCTTTTAGGTGTACAATTTGGTGATTTTTAGTACATTTACAAAATAGGGCAACCATCAACAGTACCTAATTGCAGAATACTTGCATCACCCTAAAAAGAAACCCCATACCTATAGCACTCACTTTCTACCGTTTCCCCCCTCCCACAGTCTCTGCAATCACTTATCTCCTTTTTGTCTCTATGGATTTGTCTATTGTGGACTTCCTTCCTCCCT
>NW_012105797.1:136405-200092 GCF_000951045.1 Mandrillus leucophaeus | reverse complement strand
TCCTTCCTTCCTTCCTTCCTCCCTCCTTTCCTCCCTCCCTTCCTTCCTTCTTCCTTTCCTCCCTTCCTCCCTTTCTCCATTCCTTCCTCCCTCCTTCCCCTCCCCTCCCCTCCTCTCCTTTTTTTCTTCTTTCAGAATCTTGCCCTTTTGCCCAGGCTGGAATGCAGTGGCACGACCATGGCTCACTGCAACCTCAAACTCTCAGGTTCAAGCAGTCCTCTTGCCTCATCCTTCTGAGTAGCTGGGGCATGTGCAACTATGCCTGGCTAATTTTTTAATTTTTTTGTAGAAACGAGGTCTTACCACGTTGCCCAGACTGGTCTCGAACTCCTGCAGTTCAAGTGATCCTCCTGTCTAGGCCCCTCAGTGTGCTGGGATTACAGGTGTGAACCACTGCACCTGGCCTGTTCAGGATATTTTATATAAATGGGAGTCATACAATATGTAACATTTGTGAGTGACCTCCTTCAGTTAGCATGATGTTTTTAAGGTTCATCCATGTTCTAGTGTTTATCAATACCTCACTCCTTTATATGACTTAACAGTATTTCATTATATTGATATGATATACCTTGTTTTGTTTATTACTCAGCAGTTGATGGACATTTAAGTTGTTTCCACTTTATAACTATTATGAATAATGCTGCTATGAACAATTTTGAGCAAGTTTTTGTGTGGACATATGTTTTCCTTTATTTTTGGGTGTATACCTAAGAATGGAATTCCAGGGTCATATGGTAATTCTATGTTTAACTTGTTGAGGAACTGCCAAACAATTTTCCAAAGCAGCTGCACCATTTTGCATTCCTACCAGCAATGTATAAGGGTGCACATAACTCTACATCTTTGCCAACATATATTTTTGTTGTCTTTTTTATTATATCCATACTAGTGGGTGTGAAGTATCTCACTGTGGTTTTGATTTGCATATCCCTGAGGGCTAATGATATTGAGCATTTTTTCATGTGCTTATTGGCTATTTGTGTATCTTATTTGCAGAAATATCTGTTTAAGTCTTTTGCCCATTTTTAGAATAGGTTTATCTTTTTATTAAGTTGTAAGGGTTTTTATAGATAGAGAGATGATCACAAATATTTTCACCCATTCTGTGGGTTATCTTTTTATTCTCTTGTTCTTTGAAGCACAAAAGATTTTAATTTAGATGATCCCTATTTATCTGTATTTTTCTTTGGTTGCTTGTGCTTTTTCAATTTTTATTTTTTAATTGTGGCAGAACATATGTAACATAAAAATTACCATTTTAACCTTTTTTTTTTTTGGAGATGGAGTTTTGCTCTCGTCGCCCAGGCTGGAGTGCAGTGGTGCGATCTGGGTTCACTGCAGTCTCTGCCTGCCAGGTTCAAGTGATTCTCCTGCCTCAGCCTCCATAGTAGCTGGGACTAGAGGTGTGTGCCACCATTCCCGGCTAATTTTTGTATTTTTAGTAGAGACGGGTTTCACCATGTTGGCCAAGATGTTCTTGATCTTCTGACCTTGTGATCTGCCCACCTCGGCCTCCCAAAGTGCTGGGATTATAGGTATGAGCCACTGTGCCCGGCCCCATTTTAACCATTTTTAAAGTTTACAGGTTAGTGGCATTAAATACAGTCTCATATAATGTGTAACCATCACCATGGTCCATCTCCAGAATGTTTTTCATTTTGCATAACTGTAACTCTACTCATTAAGCAGTGACTTGACATTTCCCCCTCCCTCAGTCCCTGGCAACCACCATTCTGCTTTTTGTTTTTACTAATTTGACAATTTTAGGTAAACTCATATAGTAAGTGGAATCACACATTTGTCCTTGTTAGTTACGCTTTTAGCATCATATGTAAGAAATTATTGTTTAACCCAAGGTCACAAAGATTTGCACCTATTTGCACAAAGATTTGTCAGCTTTTTTTATTTTTAAAGACAGATTATCTCTCTCTGTCACCCAGGCTGGGGTGCGGTGGCATGTTCTTGGTTCAGTGCAACCTCCTGGGCTCAAGTGATCCTCCCACCTCTGCCTCCCAAGTAGCTGGGATCACAGGCACACACCATTTTGCCCAACTAATGTTGTTTATTTTTTGTAGAGATGGGGTCTTTGTGTTGCCCAGGCTGGTTTCGAACTCCTGGGCTCAAGCTATGCTCTTCTCTCAGCCTCCTAAACTGTTGGGTTTACAGGTGTGAGCCACCATGCTTGGCAAGAACATTATCATTTTAGTGCTACATTTAGTGCTAAATGTGGTGCTACAATGTGGTTCATCCTGAGTTAATTTTTGTATATGGTGTGAGGTAGGGGTTCAGTGTCATTCTTTTGTAGGTGGATATCCAGTTGTCCTAGCAGCATTTGTTGGAAAGATTAGTACGTCCTCATTGAATTGTTTTGGTACCCTTGTTGGGAAAATACCTATAGAACCATCTTTTAAAACATCTATAGAATCTATAGCAACATCTCTTCTTTCTTTCTTAATATTGATAATTTGTATTTTGTTCCTGATGAGTCTGTCTAGAGATTTGTCAATTTTATTGATTTTTCTTAAGGAATCAGCTATCGGTTCATTAATTTTTCTCTATTGCTTTTTTGTTTTCTATTTCATTGATTTCTGCTTGTTATTATTTTTTCTTCTTTTTCTTTGGATTATAGTATCCTTTGTTTTCTAGTTTCTTAAGGTGGAAGCTGACATCATTTGAGACTTTCCTTTTTTTCTAACATATGTTTACTGCTTTAGATTTCTCTGTAAATGCTGCTTTTGCTGCTTCCCATATATTTTGATATGCTGCATTAATTCCCTTTGATTTCTTCTTTGACTTAATGGGTCATTTAGAAGCATGTTATTTATTTCCAGATATTTGAGGATTTTTGAGATGTATTTTTTTAATCACTGATTTCTGATTTAATTTCATTGTGGTCACAGTTTAAATGACTTGAATCTTTTTATGTTCATTTTTTGTTATTCCTTCCAAGTAACTGCTTCCAAATAACTAAACTGCTTGAAACTATTTTTGGACTATTTACAGTTGAAATGGCTGTATGAAAGCAATTTTTGATAAAGTTTAAATCTATCGCCTTGCTATTGGCTTTTTATTTTTTCTTTATGCTCTTTGTTCCATTCTCTTATTCTGCTATCCTTTGGATTGAGTCTTTAAAACATGTTATTTTGTTTCTTTTGTTAGCTGTTTAACTATTACTTTTTCTCTGTTCATCTGCTTTTTAGTGGTGATTTAAAAATTTATAGTATACATCTTAATTTATCATAGCGTACCTTGAAGTGCTGTTACATAACTTTACATGTAGTGTAAGAATCTTACATTGTATGTCCCCTTTCCCACATTTGTGCTATTACATTTACCCCCATTTATGTTATAAACTGTACAGTATATTGGTATCTTTTTATCAGTTATTTATGTTTAAAAACTAAGGGGAAAAGGTTTTTTTCTGTTTTTGTTTTTTTTTTTTTAGACGGAGTTTTGTTCTTGTTGCCCAGGCTGGAGTGCAATGGTGCGATTTTGGCTCACTGCAACCTCTGCCTCCCGGGTTCAAGTGATTCTCCTGCCTCAGCCTCCCGAGTAGCTAGGATTACAGACATACGCCACCACGCCCGGCTAATTTTGTATTTTCAGTAGAGATGGGATTTCTCCATGTTGATCAGGCTGGTCTTGAACTCCTGACCTCAGGTGATCCGTCCACCTTGGCCTCCCAAAGTGTTGGGATTGCAGGCATGAGCCACTGCACTCGGCCAGGAAAAGTTTTTTATAGTTATCTTCATATTTACCACTTCTGGTGCTTTATATTCCTTTGGATACATCTAGACTTCCATCTAGCATCTTTTCCTTCTGCCTAAAGAACTTCTTTTAACATTTCCTATAATGCATGTCTGTCTATGATGGGTTCTTTTACTGTTTTAAGTTTGAAATAATTTTTATGTCGCCTTATTTTTTGAAGCACATTTTTTTGAGAGTAGAATTTTTGGTTGACAATTTTTTTCAGTACCTCAAAGATATACCTTACTGTCTTCTGGCATATGTTTCCACCGAGAAGTCTGCTGTCATTCTTACTTTCCTCTCTGTGCCTGTAGTGTGTTGTTTTTCTCTGCTTTTAAGACATTCTTTGTATTACTGACTTTTAAGCAGTTTGGTTATGAGCTGGCTTACTGTAGTTTTATTCATGTTTCTTGTGCTTGGGTTTATTGAGCTTCTTTGTATTTTGTTTTTTTGAGATGGAGTCTCGCTCTGTCACCCAGTCTGGAGTGAAGTGGTGCAGTCTCACCTTATTACAGCTTCTGCTTCCCATGTTCAAGTGATTCTTGTGCCTCAACCTCCCGAGTAGCTGGGACCACAGGCACACACCATCACTCCCCGCTGATTTTTGTATTTTTAGTAGATATGTGGTTTCACTATGTTGGTCAGGCTGGTCTCAAACTCCTGACCTCAAGTGATCCACCTTCCTTGGCCTCACAAAGTGCTGGGATTACAGCACTGAGCCACCATGCCCAGCTTATTGAGCTTCTTTGATCTGTGAATTCGTCATTTCCATCCTATTTAGAAAGTTTGGGATCATTTCTTCCAATATTTTTTGTTTCTCTTTTAGTCTTTTGGGGACTTCAGTTACCCATGTTATAGGCGTTTTGATGATATTCTACATCTCATTCATGGTTTTGTTTCCACTCTTGTTTCTATCTGTTAGATTTCTATTGCTATGACATCAGATTGATTGACCTTTTCTTTCCAGTATCTAATCCCAGCATAATTTTTCATTCCAAACTTTGTATTTTTCTAAGTAGAAGAATCAATTTGCGTTAAAATGACTCCTGTATCTCTCCTTAGCATGCTTAATATGTCCATCTACCACTTCGAACATAAGAACTACAGTTATAACTGATTTAATATTCTTGTCTAGTGACTGTCATGTACAGTTCTTTTTCTGTCAATTGCTTTTTCCGATTTTAAGTGGTATTTTCCTGCTTCTTCATATGATTTTGTTTTTTGAGACAAGATTTCACTGTCACCTAGGCTGGAGTGCAGGGGCATGATCGTGGCTCATTGCAGCCTCAGCCTCCTGGTTTCAAGCAAAACTCCCACCTTGGCCTCTCAAGAACCTGGAACTACAGGCATGCACCACCACATCTGGCTAATTTTTGTAGAAATGGGGTCTTGTCATGTTCAGGCTGGTCTCAAACTCCTGGGCTCAAGCAGTCGCCCACTTTAGCCTCCCAAAGTGTTGAAATTACAAGCGTGAACCACCACACTTGGCCTGTTGAGTAATTTCTTATTGGATTCCAGGCATTCTCAATTTTACCTTGTTTGGTGCTGGATGTTTTTTTTTAATTCCCATAAATATTCTTGGGCTCTGTTCTGGGACACAGTGGAGTTCATTGGAAATGGCTTTATCCTTTTGAGGCTTGCTTTTCTCTTTGTTAGGTGAGACCAGAATAGTCTTTAGTTTAGAGCTCAGTTTGCACCACTACTGATGCAGTGTGGTACTGAGCATTGTACTTCATGTCCCACGAATTATGAGGTTTTCTACTGTGGCTAGTAGGTTAACCAGTTATTCCCGACTATGTGAGCCACGTGTGGTGGTATGCTCGAGCTGGCTCATGAGAGCCAATTGTTAAAATATCAGGAAATTTGTGAGCTAGCTTAATTCTTAAGGGAATTAAATTATATAAACTTATAATTAAATCACTTATGAACAAAGATAGTAAATGCTCAAAACTCATTACTTCATGTAACTATATTATTTTATATTGCTATTTTTATGCACTCATGGTAATTTATATCTAGTGGGTCCCGTTTTTTTTTTTTTCCCCCTTCCTTAGACAGTCTCACTCTGTTGGCCAGGCTGGAGTTTAGTGGCGCAATCTCAGCTCACTGCAACCTCCCACCTCCCGGGTTTAAGCTAGTCTCATGCCTCAGCCTCCTGAGTAGCTGGCACCACAGGTGTGCACCAACATGCCCTGCTAATTTTTGTATTTTTAGTATAGATGGGTTTTCGCCATGTTGGCTAGGCTGGTCTTGAACTCCTGGCCTCAAGTGATCCACCTGCCTTGGCCTTCCAAAGTGCTGGGATTATAGATGTGAGCTGCTGCAGCCAGCCTTATTATGTTCTTATGGTAGAAACACTATGTAATGTATAATGTGTTGCCATGTATTTTTTTCAGATTCTCATTCACTGATATGTTGGTAGCTTGAAATTGGCTGTGGTGGAAGTTATATACCACAAACATTAGTAACCCTATAAACTAGGAACTACATACCACCTACCCTTCAGTTATTACATGTTTTCTGGCATACTCTTGCCTGTGGATGTCTTTCCCTGTTTTACTGATCAGTACTCAGCTCAAGATTTAAGGAGGTCCCCTGCAGATTATCTGAGATCTTGCCTCTCCTTTCTGCTCTCTCCTCTGTGGCACTATGTTCTGGGAGACTGTAGCTACCTTGGCCTCCCCTAAACTCCTCACTTCATTATCTTAACTCCAGAAAACCACTGAACTTGCTTGGGACACCTGCCTTTCTCTGCAGCTTGAAAGTTTTCCAGTAAGTAAACTGGAGAAATTCTCCAGTAAGTAAATTGTAGGCTTTGCCCCATTTATTTTTTCTCTTTCATTGATCACCGTCCTGTGTTGTCTGGTTTCTTTTGTCAGAAATAATTTTCATACATTTTTTTTGGTCCAGATTTTTAGTTGTTTCAGATGGGAGCATAAGTTTCATGCCTGTTATTCTATCTTGGCAAGAAGCATAAGTCTCTTGAAAGAGTTTTAGATAGGCGAATGACATATCATTCTGTAGATCATGCATTTTTAAAGGATAAGACTTAATGAAAGCAGAGCTGGGCGCGGTAACTCACGTCTGTAATCCCAGCACTTTGAGAGGCTGAGGTGGGAGGATCACTTGAGCCCAGGAGTGCAGGCCTAGCCTGGGCAACATGGTGTGAAACCCTATCTCTACAAAAAATACAAAAATTAGCTGGGTGTAGTAGCATGCACCAGTAGTCTCAGCTACTTAGGAGGCTGAGGCAGGAGGATCATTTGAGCCTGGAATGTTGAAGGCTGCAGTGAACAGTGATTGAGCCACTACATTCCAGCCTGGGCAACAGAGTGTGAGACCCTGTCTCAGAGAGGAAAAAAAAAAAAAGACTTAAAGTAGAGAGACTAATTAGAAGGCATTTGGGTTAGTTCAAATGACAGCCTAAGGTTGGTCATGGATGATGATAGTACAGAGGTAGGAACAATTTGAGAAATATTTAGGAGGAAGAATCTAGTTTAGGATTTCTAAAAGGGTATATCATAACTCATTTACATCTGAATCTCCTAAATGATGATAAATGAAGATTGTATGCTCCATTCCAAGTTTATGGAATCTGAATTTTTTTTGTTTTGTTTTGTCACCTAGGCTGGAGTGCAGTGGTGTGATCTCGGCTCACTGCAACCACCACCTCCCAGGTTCAAGCAGTTCTTCTCACTCAGCCTCCCGAGTAACTGGGATTACAGGCACGCGCCACCACACTTGGCTAATTTTGTATTTTTAGTAGAGACAGGGTTTCATCATGTTGGCCAGGCTGGTCTTGAACTCCTGACCTCAGGTAATTTACCCACCCAGCCTCCCAAAGTATTGGATTACAGGCGTGAGCCACTGCGCCTGGCCTGAATCTGGATTTTTAAGGATGAGGTTTAGAAATTTGTATTTTATTTCATTTTCTTCTTATTTTTTATTTTTATTTTTAAGAGACAGGGTCTCTTTTCCCCAAATTGGAGTGCAGTGGCTGTTCATAGGTGCAGTCTCACTACTGATCAGCATGGAAGTTTAGACCTGCTGTGTTTCTGACCTGGGCCCGTTCTCACCTCCTTAGGTGACCTGGTCGTCCCCTGCTCCCCTGAGATCACGATATTGATGCTAAACTTAATGCAGACACCTGAATGACATAGTGCACTACAACTTAGAACTCCTGGACTCAAGCAATCCTCCTCCCTCAGCCTCCCAAGTAGCTGGGACTATAGGCATGTGTGACTGTGCCTAGCTAGAAATTTGTATTTTAAACATGTACCTAGATTTAATGCTTATGAACACTAAAGTTTTATTTCTTTTAATTAATTAATTAATTTTTTAGAGACAGGGCCTCACTTGGTTCACCAGGCTGGAGTGCATTGGTGTGATCATAGCTTACTGTAGCCTGCAGCCTCAAACTCCAGGCCTCTTGCTTCCTGAGTAGCTAGGACTGCAACAGGTGCACACCACCATGCTCCACTAATGTATTGTGTGCATTTTTTTTTTTTCTATAGAGACAGGGTCTTGCCATGTTACCCAAGCTGGTCTCAAACTCCTGGCCTCAAAGTGATCCTTCTGCCTCGGTCTCTTAGAGAGCTGAGATTACCAGCATGAGCCGTCGTACCCAGCCCAAACACTATAGTGTTTTAGAAGAAACTGATGTAGTTTTTTCAAAGTCTGATCATCACTGGGAGCCCATACGTTGGAATGACCTGAAGTGCTTAATTGACAATGAAAATTTATGCATTTCTGTTCAGGCCTTCTGAATCTTAATTTAAGAGGTGATTGGGTCCAGGTATTTCTTAGACACACTAAAATTTGGGAGTCAGTAACCTGAAGTACTTCACAGATGTGATCTCTTTCGAACTTCACAATAACTCTGAGAGGTAGTAGGTAGGTATTATGTCTTTCGTTTTATAGATAAAGCACAGATAGGCAAAGTGACTTGTTCGTGGTGAAATAATTATTGATGACAGAGAATCACATTTCTGTCTCCTCCACCAAATCCTATACTCTTCCTACTCTCTTTCTGCTGACTGTGAAATAGGCTTATCTTTGAAAATCTATAGAAGGTAGCCAAGACACTGAACATGTGGTTCTGAGCAATTTAGGGAGCCAGAAAAAGGTACTCTTCTTTGATTATTGTACCAAATGAAAATTTGGTTCAGCTCTTTATAGCAAGTAACTGAAATCTTAATTATCTAGTAAAGGTGTTTCTGGGCTGGACGTGGTGGCTCATGCCTGTAATCCCAGCACTTTGGGAGGCCAAGGTGGGTGGACCACCTGAGGTCACGATTTGAGACCAGCCTGGCCAACGTGGCAAAACCCTCTCTCTACTAAAAGTACAAAAATTAAATGGACGTGGTGGCAGGTGCCAGTAATCCCAGCTACTTGGGAGGCTGAGGCAGGAGAATCACTTGAATCCAGGAAGCAGAGGTTGCAGTGAGCCAAGATTGCACCATCGCACTCCAGCTTGGGCAACAAGAGGGAAACTCCGTCTCAAAAAAAAAAGAAAAAAGAAAAAAAGAAAGGTATTTGTGTCTTTGACCGTATTTTAATGCTTTTTACAACTGACATTGAATTGAATGTCTCTTTCTTATAAAATCATTTAAAATCATGGTATAGTGCCCATATGTGGTATTTTCACTTACAACAAGAATCAGGTAATAAATATGACTCTGTTGTATGACCTTCCTTTTAAATTTTTTCCAAGCTCTTATAAAACTAAAAAAAATTTTGCCTGAAAATTTAGGGATTGTGGTTAGCTTTGAACATCATTGTTTCATTTTAATAGTAAGTTGTGTGGCTTATATCCTGGTTATATCACTAGAGCTGTATCTTCTAGTGAGATTTATGTAGTCTTTTGAAGTGATTACATGTGTGCTGTGAATCTGAGATCATGTAATCTATTTAATACAGTAGTACCAGTGTTAAGACTGCAAGAAGTAGGAAAAGTAATTCTTTCAGTGAAGATTGGTTTTGGGTTTGCTTTTGGAACGCTTGAATAGTCAATGAATTTTATTAGTACATGAAAACAAGCAAAGCTCTGTTCCAAGGGAATTAATAAGATGGCTTTAGGAATAGGACTTACATAGTTTGCTTTCCATTTTGTATGCTTTTTAAATGACAAAATGCTGTTTTTTAAACTTCTAGAAGTAAGTTACTGTAGTTAAATAATTCAAATGAAAAAATTACTGTGTATTGTCATAATTCAAAGAAGTGTTTCTGCTGCAGAAAGCGTATAACAGTTTTGCAGAATGCTTAAGTTTGAAATGTATATTGAATGAAGTGAAGAACACAGTATAGGGGCTACAAGAGTTTTGGCTAGTTTAATTTCCTTGCTTTTGGTACAAGAGAGGTCATGACAATTTTTAAACTTAAAAATTAGTTAGATCTGTGTTTTGTTTTTTTTTCTTTGTCACCCAGGCTGGAATGCAGTGATGCAATCAGGTCTCACTGCAGCTCTAAGGATCCTCCCTAGCAGCTGGGATTACAGGTGCACACCACCATACGTGGCTACCTTTTTCTATTTTTTGTACAGATGAGGCCTCACTTTGTTGCCCAGGATGGTTTCAAACTCCCAGGCTCAAGTGATCCTTCTGCCTTGGCATCCCAAAGTGTTAATTTTTTTATGGTTTTACTTATATATTTTTAATGTTTGAAAACGAATAAGGAATTGTGTTTGAGGATAGATAATAGTTTTTTAATTGCTCTATTGTTAATGAAAGTTCTCACTGAGAATATCTGAATGGTTGACAACCCTAATAACTTTATCCAGAAAGCATGTGTAAGGTTATCTGCATTTTCATTAAAAAAAAATTTTTTTTTCCAGATATGGTTTACTCTGTTGCCTAGGTTGTAGTGCGGTGGCACGATCATGGCTCACTGCAGCCTCAATCTCCTGGGCTCAGATGATCCTCCCACCTCAGCCTCCCAAGTAGTTGGGACTACAGACACACACAACCATGCCTGGCTAATTTTGTTCATTTTTTTTTTGTAGAGAAGAGGGCTCACTATGTTGCCCATGCTGGTCTCGAATGCCTGAGCTCAAGGGATCCTCCTGCCTTGACCTCCCAAAGTGCTGGGATTACAGGCATGAGCCACCATGCCTCGCCAGGTTATCTCTATTTTCCATGTAGATTTGTACTTTTTACTGTGTAGTGGAGTGGTACAGCATGATGAAACGTTTTAGAATGCCATTCATACTCTGCTTTCTTTGATATGTATGAATGAACATTCTTTTGTAGCTCATTTTTTTCACCAATAAACTGGTTAAAATTATTTAAAATTCTGTACAGTGCTTTTGGTCTTCATTATAAGTGTGTGTATCTATTTCTCAGAGTTGTAATCATCACCAAGTCTGTTTTAAGAAGCTTACCTTTAAGGAATGTTTGTGCAGCTACATCTCAGTTTATTTTAAATAACACTTATTTTCTGTTTACTTCCAAGATTACTTGAGAAAGGTATCAGATGTTTAAAGTGACACTTAAAGGACAGTCATTATCTTTTTTAACTTCATTTTTAAGCATTATAGATTTAGTCCCTAAAATATAAAATACACAAAAAAGTACTTTTGTATTAATGGAGAGCAATTGTAGACTTAAGGAAAATGACATATATCTATCTTGGTAGTAAGAAAAGGAACCTGAGGAGCTCTTCAATTTGTAAGGATTTAAGTTTAGAATTAATTTAGAAAACTTGTATGTGGGTGCTGTCTGAGAAGAACTTGGAAGTGTTAGCCAATCATCTTAGTTTGTTGAAGACACATATTTCACAGCTAAATGTAAGGAATTATTTGTGAAGTTTAGCAGAAAATGAAGTGTGCTATATAAGTGTTTGGAAATATTACCACTTTTATTCACAAATTTGTAAACAGTAACACATCTATAGTGATTATATTATGGTTTCCCTTCACAGATATCAAGTTGTTCTAGTACGACCATATAAATAAATAATACCTGAAGTCTCAGTGTAACATGGACAATTAACAGTGATGACAGATAAATACAGACGCGTGGGGATCAAATACTAGGCGAAACGCTTTTTAAAAGGTAAGAAAATAATGTAATCTTAATTAAGGCCAAGTGGGGTTTAGTTAGAAGTAATTGATTGAAGTTTCTTTTTCAGTGTATCAGGCTTTTACAAAACACTGCAGGATCCTGTTTATCTTAATGCCAATAGAGCTCAGCTGTAAGTATCAGCTCTGTGAAAATAACAGTTGCAGATGTTCTTGTCTGCTAAATATCGTAGTGGATAATGTTCCTATAGTGAACTCTATTCAAATAGAGTAGTTATGTGGTTGATTAGAACTTGATAGACTGCTACTAGGGCACATTCCAGTATGCTCAGAGATATACTTTAAGTTGTAGATGATCTTTGCTTTTGATGATTGCTACTACCATCACACACTGTAGAACATAATGTTTTGCCATGTTTGTGAAAGGCTTCAGTGTTTGGTACAAAGGAGTTGTCACTTGGAGTCTGTTATAAGAAGAGTAGATTTTCAAGTCAAGGGTTACTTTTTGTAGGATCATGTTTTCACTGAGCTTCTCCCCATGTTAACTTAGAACATTTCTTAGTGTACTGTAGTATTAAATGGTTATTAGACAATTTTCCTACCTAGTGGTTTTTAAAGCATTTCCAGGGCATGTTTGGGAGAGATGGCATCTATAGATATTAGATATTGTTAGCCCTATTCCCTTTCTAGCTGACTACAGCAGTAACCTATTTTTACTAGGCAGTAAGTCTGCCTAGTCATTACAAGATTTTGTAATTATATCAGTCTTTAAGTTGTAATCCTTCCCCCAAAATGTATCATTATAATATCTAGTTTTGTGCTTATAATAAAGTGACAGTTTCTATCATAAACATCTACTGGTCTTTTTTTAGTCGTCTTCCTTGTTTTCAGATGGACACTCATAGTAACCCATTTAGCCAGATTGTACCTTTTTTTTTTTTTTTTTTTTGAGACTGAGTTTCGCTCTTGTTGCCCAGGCTGGAGTACAATGGAGTGGTCTTGGCTCACTGCAACCTCTGCCTCCCAGGTTCAAGCGATTCTCCTGCCTCAGCCTCCTGAGTAGCTAGGATTACAGGTGTATGCCACCATGCCTGGCTAAAGTTTTTGTGTTTTTAGTAGAGATGGGGTTTCACCATGTTGGCCAGGCTGGCCTCGAACTCCTGACCTTGTGACCCATCTGCCTCGACCTCCCAAAGTGCAGGGATTACAGGTGTGAGCCACTGCACCCAGCCTGTACATTCTTTGAAAAGTATATCATAATAAATTATTATAAAGTAAAAATTGACCAGACCGTTCTAAGAAATGAAATGTAATTAGATCAATTAAATTATCTGGCGAATTGGGTACTAAAACCGGAAAATCCTTGTTGTTCTTGTTCTTGTAAAAAATACATATGCCAAAAATAATAGAAATGTCCTTTTGTAATTGAATTTTATAGCACTTTAATAAGCATCCAGGTTATCCTATGGGTATAGAAGATTTGGTTATTTGTGTGATTCTTTCATGCATAACCTAAATGGTTATGTATACTTGATGTTGAGAATTTGGAAAGTCCTCTAGGACCAGAGTAAGAGATGATATTATAAATTCTGTTATGAGAAATGTTTTCAAGGGCAATCTTTAGATCACTGCCAAAAAATACTGCCTTAGAGCAGTGTCTAGAAAAGAGCAAGTCACATTTTGACTCAGTTCAAACTAATATTGAGTTGTAAGGATTTGGTATATTTCAGGATCTTTTTGGTTTGCTTTTGATGATTTCTAAAAATCCTGTTTCAGTTTCTTAGTATCCTCGAGGCTACGGAGTTACCAAGAAGCGTGAAAGATGTCACTGTGAACAGATTCTGTACCTTTATTTCTTCTTATTATAGAAGGAGTAAATCTATTAGCATACATTCATCATCTTCTTTAATCCTTTTTTTTCATTATTTTATTTTAAAGAGAGAAATTTAGGAGGTTCTAGTATTCTCCATGGCTGAAGCTGAGAGAGTCTGAAACCCTGATGCTTAAGCTCCATTCTAGATCATAGCTCCAACTCCTTCAGGATATAAGGAAAAGAGATTATATTTCCACAATGATAGATCTTTGGTTGTACAGGTAAGTTATTTAGTTTTGCAGTAGTGAAGACAACTATAGTTTGACTTCCTTTTTTTTTTTTTTTTTTTTGAGATGGGGAGATTTGTTATTTTTCCATACATTCTCTGTGTGGCAGATTGTAGTTTGGCTGGCTGTTCATAGGAGTATGGAGCTACAGGGAATGGATTAGGAATGAAATATTCCTCCCCCCCCCTTTTTTTTCAACAGGGGTATAAATGAAGTGACTGATTATGTTGGAATTTTTGACTCAGGAGGCATTATGAAATTCCTTGACTTCCTTTTCCCGATTGTCTTTTGAAGTGTGTTTTCATTTACTTTTGTCTGTCTGACTGTCTGCTTGTCTGCCTGCTTACCTACCTACCTACCTACCTACCTACCTACCTACCAATCTACCGACCATCTGTCATATATCAGTTTCTATTAATGAGAAAGAATTAAGAAGTCTTTTTATATAAGACAATACATAATAGAGTTCCCAGACTTCAAAGAGGTGACTATTTAAGAACCTTAAGTTGAATTGCATGGGTGGGTTACCAGTTATGCTTCTACTTTTAACATTATAGATATGGTGGTAATTGCACTGCTGAGGTATTGTCTTAAAATAATTACATGACAAACATGGCCTCAACATTATTAAATAGTTTGTTTATATTCTAGACAACTAGAGAAAGAATCATACTGGTAACCCTTTCCAGTTGCATTTGTTCTTTTTTCCTTTTACTTTGGTTTGTCTACATGAATATATACTGGTATCATGACCAGTTTACTAAAAATTGTTCACTTAATAAAACTAAATATTATGATAATAAATATTAGCTAGAACATTGGTGTGATGGAAGATTGCCAGCTCCTCAATTCCCAAAATAAACTTTACTATTTTGGTGATTATAGTAGGAAAAAAAGCTTATAGGCAAGGTCTTTGAAATATCTTTTTGAAATTTCTTTCTCTTAAGTAAATAACTAGAGAAGTGTGTCATTAGGTGGGCCTTTTTTGTTTAATAATTATTATTCCTTTTAGTTCTTATTGATACAGTTCTACAGATAGATGATCACAGGAGCTGGAAATTTATGACCTGAAACATAGCTGATAATGCTTCAAAGAGTGTTTTTCAGAATGCTATAGTTATATTTGGGTAACAGTAGATTCAAATTTATGGGAGGGCAATTCAGCAGCAAATATGTGGGTAGGATATGTGAAATCATAGGTAGGATTCAGGGCTTAATATGAATGGACAAGTTGAAATTTGGTTGACTGGTCCTTCTAAGATATGACCTCCAATAGGATGATAATTCATGAAGGTGGGGAAGAGAGGAAGGGAGTCTGGTTAATTCTAGTTACTGACCACACTCTCTTTCCTCTGTATTCTAGAAAGTGCCACTATTCATTATTTGGTAGATAACGTATAGGAAAAACTCCAGTGTAGTTGTTAGATTGGGTTTTGCCCGTATTAATATGTTAATTAATGGCTTCCCTTATTTCTAAAACTAGAGTGATTGCGTTTCTAACTTCAGATGGATGCTGTCTAAGGTTTTCACCATATACCTCTTATTTCGTTAGCCTACAGGGGTATTTTCTGAGATAATTTGTAAATAAGTTCATTTTTATTCCTTAATATTTGGCAGAAATATAATTTTGTACTCTAAGCTTCATTGTATTCTTAAGAAACTTTTTGTGATGCAGCTAAAATGAGGAAAACAACTGCTTTAGTCTATAATATTTTGCTAAGCATGACGAAACAATGTTGAGACTTGGTTGAGATAATGCAGACTTTTTAGTTTTTATTTTCTAAGAGATAGGCTCTTACCATTGTCCAGGCAGTTCTCAAACTCCTGGGCTCAGGTGATCCTCTTGACTCAGCCTCCTGAGTATCTATTGACTGTAGGTGCCCCCACTTCCCTGCCCCTGCACCTGGCTAATGTAGGCATTTTTGGTCCCCTTTTATTAACTGAATTTTGCATTCAGTTTATTAGGTGATCATAGAAAGTATGTGCCTTTTATATATGCCTATCCAAAATAGAAAAGATAAGAAGAAAAAGATTAGAACAGAAAAAAATTCATCAGAGGGAAGATTAGCAAAATTTTGTTTAACTCTGATCTTAATAATTTTAACCAGTTTATTACCTCAAGTGCACATCACATGTTAATTTCAGGCAAGATATTTTCATAGTCTTCCATTTGGTGCTTCCTTGGCCTTATGTATTTTTTTTTATTATTAGGATCCAGTAAGAAATTAAAGGATATATTATAAATAGGTCTAATTTAGTTTGAAACTTGATGACTCTTAGTAGAATTCTGTCTGACTTCAGTAGCCTAAGGCAGTGTTTCTCAAACCCTAATACATATATGAGTCACCTAGGAACCTAATTCACTGGTAGGTCTGGGGCAGGGCCTCATATTCTGCATTTCTAACAAGCTTCCAGGAGATGCCCATGATTGAGTTGCAAGAGTCTGAGGTATCACAAGGATCCTTGTTATAAAACAAGTTCTCTTTCAATACAGCCCAATAGCACAGAATTTGAGAATCCTAAAACTAGGGCTTTGTTCTAATTATTGAGTGAAATGAAAGCATTTTTAGGGTGTAGAAGAAATGAAAAGAGACTTAATCTTTTATATTAATCAGTGTTTTCATATTTTATTTAACTTTCATATTAATCAGTGTTTTCATATTTTAATCAGTGGAATGGTGAAGAAGTAAGATAGGCCTCACTATATGTGATTTTTTTTTTTTTTCATTCAAGACAGGGCCTTGCTCCCATCACCCAGGCTGAAGGGCAGTCACATCACTGCACCCTTGACTTCCCAGGCTCAGGTGATCCTCCCACTCAGCCTCCCTAGTACCTGGGACTACAGGCATGCACCATTACACCTGGATAAATTTTTTGTATTTTTAGTAGAGATAGGGTTTCACCATGTTGCCCAGTTTGGTCTCGAATTCCTGGGCTCAAGTGATCCCACTTACCTTGGTTTCCCAAAGTGCTGGGATTACAGGCTTGAGCCACCATGACCAGCTTATAGGTGATATTTTTTAGCAAAAAATATATGTATAAAAAACAGGTTCTTAGTACTACTAATAATAGGTTCATTTCATCCAAAATAGTCTCTCTTTGAGAAGTTTGTACTGCAAGGCAGATTTTGCTCCCATTCAGATTGGTGTGGAAAGAAGAGGTTAAGGAAGTCTTATTATTGATTATTGGAATAATTTAAGAGGTTTATAGGCCCTTAATTGGGATTGTATTTTGAAAAGTAAAGATTAACAGATTCTTTTGTGTGTTGATAAAGTATTTCTATTGCCAGTATTATTTTTGAACCATAAATTATGAGTATAATTAAATTTGCATTAAAGATAATATGGATTAGATTTCATAGGCATTTTATTTATTAAATTAGCTTAGTCTTATGCTTTTTTGTGTGTTTACATACATATTTAATACTTAAAAATAAGTAATCTTAATATTTTAGAGTGCCAGATTTGGATACATGAAACAAATAAGTTGCTTTTCATATATTTCAATTTATGTTCTTTTCTTTTTGTTTTTTTTGAGACAGAGTCTCGCTCTGTTGCCCAGCCTGGAGTGCAGTGGTGTGATCTCGGCTCACTGCAACCTTTGCCTCCTGGATTCAAGTGATTCTCCTGCCTCAGCCTCCCGAGTAGCTGGGATTACAGGCATGTGCCACCATGCCCTGCTAGTTTTTTGTATTTTTAGTAGAGATGGGGTTTCACCATGTTGGCCAGGCTGGTCTCGAACTCCTGACCTCAAGGGATCCATCTGCCTCAACCTCCCAAAGTGCTGGGATTACGGGGATGAGCCACTGTCCCTGGCCAGTTTGTGTTCTTCTAAAACATCATTTGAAGTTTAACTTAAATGTTTTATAATTAAAAGTGGAAAATTATGGGACACTCAGTGTTTGTTACCCATGAAAAAAACAGAAAGATTGTAATCTTAATGATAATATATTAGCAAATGAGAATTAAATGTCAGCAGTTCTTTTAAGGAATCCCCAAAACAATAAAAGTTTACTACTGTAAGAAATGTGTTTCTAAGTTCTGATTGGTGTCTCGTACTTATTGTTCACTTGATTGCTATGAAATTCTCTAGAACAAATAACCATGCTTTAATTCTAGGGCTAGTTTTGTGATTCTTACAAGATTTTAAAAAATTGTTAATTAAAAATTTAAAAGTATGCCATACTCTGAGACAACACTAAACTCAGCCAACTTAAATATTTACAGGGTACTTTCTCACTTGTCAGCAGGCAGGAACAGGGAGATTATTTCCTTTAGTGTTTCTTTTTTATATGTGGTAGCATGTTGCTGTGTCTTCTGTAATTCTTCCAGCCTTTCCACTATTAGATACTTCTTGTTGAAGCAAAGGAGAGATTGTGTTTGATTTTTAGGGAAAGGAGTCAGAATGGCATTTTGAGGTTTGCATGGGAAGGGAGACTGTTGATGACCAAAGGCAGGAGGAAGGGACTGTGAAACTTTGCACTATTGCTACCACTGACCTCTTTCTCTAACTAATCATCCTGCATCTCACTCAAAGTTAGGCGGTAAAATGACAGGGTACTTTGTGAAAACTAAACAGAAGAGGAGCAGGGGAATAGAGACTTCAAATGTTAACAGCTCCTTTATTTTGCTTGATGGGAGAGCCTTTGGAAAATATCACCAACTCACTAGTTTACCCAAATGGATCAATCCAGGCATTTTCTATATCCCTTACATTTCTGTCATGTAAACCTCAAGCATCCACACCAGAATACCTTTTCATCTCCCAAACCACACATTAAAACTGGCACTGGCATTTGCTATACACAGGAGTGCGAAGAAGGAAAGGGTGGGATTATATGAATAGTCTTGATTTCTTAAATGTAAGTATTTGCTTCAGAGGCTTCTTTCCCATTTTTCCGGTCTTTGGAACAGTACCTTTCACCTACTAATTTATGGCTTTATTTCTAGAGATTAGGAAGGCTTGGGTTTGCTTTGTTTTGTTCTTAGCCAGTGCAAGCTAGCATTTTGATTTTTATCTATTTAGTTATGAAAAATACTGCAAGCAAAATTTTTTGGATGCCAGATTATTAGTTATTAAGGGATTTGATCTGAAACTCATTTTGGCAAAAGTAAATTAAAAAGAGGAGAGCCTGCCTTTCTATATACCAGGGACATTTTGAAAGAACACGAGAAATGATTGGAATAGTTTTTGAAAGATAGCTGCTATATAGGTTCAATATTATTATTTTATTTATTTATTTATTTATTTATTTATTTTATTTGTTTTTGAGACGGAGTCTCCCTCTGTCGCCGAGGCTGGAGTGCAGTGGCATGATCTCAGCTCACTGTAACCTGTGCCTCCTGGGTTCAAGTAGTTTTCCTGCCTAAGCCTCCTGAGTAACTGGGATTACAGGTGTGTGCCACCACACCTGGCTAATTTTTGTATTTTTAGTAGACACAGGGCTTCACCATGTTGGTCAGGCTGGTCTTGAACTCCTGACCTTGTGATCCTCCTGCCTCAGCCTCCCAAACTGCTGGGAATACAGGCGTGAGCCACCATGCCCAGCCGAAGATTATTATTTTAATGACCAAAATGAAATCACATCTTTAGGATAGATATTTTCTGGGTATTTTATGCCTATCTGAGAAGCAAATACACAGTGAGGCAGGTATGGTCTCTGGAGTCCTGCCCTTCCACTTACTAGAATTGTGATCTTGGATAGATTACTCAGTGTGCCTTAATCTTACTCGTGAAGTAGGGATGATAGTAGTACCTATCTGAGTTGTTATGAGACTTAAGTGAGTTAATATATGTAAGTTATATAGAAAGACTCATGGAACATATTAAGTGCTGTATACTTGTTAGCTATAATTTATATCATTATTGGAAATGTTAAAGAATTTTTGTCACATAATTTAATATTGGCAGTTATATAGACCGTTATATAGACCATAACGTCCGAGTATACTTGGATTAAAAAAGTTATAGCTTTATACTTTCGTTCTAGGTATATTAACTGTTACCTTTTTCTCATTATTTTGTTTACATTTTTGAAGGTTTCCCAATGAGTGGATCATGATGACCGTATTGTAGGGACTTGCCATAGTATGGCTGCTTCCCGATCTACTCGTGTTACAAGATCAACAGTGGGGTTAAACGGCTTGGATGAATCTTTTTGTGGTAGAACTTTAAGGAATCGTAGCATTGCGCATCCTGAAGAAATCTCTTCTAATTCTCAAGTACGATCAAGATCTCCAAAGAAGAGACCAGAGCCTGTGCCAATTCAGAAAGGAAATAATAATGGGAGAACCACTGATTTAAAACAGCAGAGTACCCGAGAATCATGGGTAAGCCCTAGGAAAAGAGGACTTTCTTCTTCAGAAAAGGATAACATAGAAAGGCAGGCTATAGAAAATTGTGAGAGAAGGCAAACAGAACCTGTTTCACCAGTTTTAAAAAGAATTAAGCGTTGTCTTAGATCTGAAGCACCAAACAGTTCAGAAGAAGATTCACCTATAAAATCAGACAAGGAGTCAGTAGAACAGAGGAGTACAGTAGTGGACAATGATGCAGATTTTCAAGGGACTAAACGAGCTTGTCGATGTCTTATACTGGATGATTGTGAGAAAAGGGAAATTAAAAAGGTGAATGTCAGTGAGGAAGGGCCACTTAATTCTGCAGTAGTTGAAGAAATCACAGGCTATTTGGCTGTCAATGGTGTCGATGACAGTGATTCAGCTGTTATAAACTGTGATGACTGTCAGCCTGATGGGAACACTAAACAAAATAGCCTTGGTTCCTATGCGTTACAGGAAAAATCAGTAGCTGAAAATGGGGATTCGGATACCCAAACTTCAATGTTCCTTGATAGTAGGAAGGAGGACAGTTATATAGACCATAACGTGCCTTGCACAGATTCACAAGTGCAGGTCAAGTTGGAGGACCACAAAATAGTAACTGCCTGCCTGCCTGTGGAACATGTTAATCAGCTGACTACTGAGCCAGCTGCAGGGCCCTTTTCTGAAACTCAGTCATCTTTAAGGGATTCTGAGGAGGAAGTAGATGTGGTGGGAGATAGCAGTGCCTCAAAAGAGCAGTGTAAAGAAAACACCAGTAACAACCTGGACACAAGTCTTGAGAGTATGCCAGCCTCCGGAGAACCTGAACCATCTTCTGTTCTAGACTGTGTTTCAGCTCAAATGATGTCTTTATCAGAACCTCAAGAACATCGTTATACTCTGAGAACCTCACCACGAAGGGCAGCCCCTACCAGAGGTAGTCCTACTAAAAACAGATCTCCTTACAGAGAAAATGGACAATTTGAGGAGAATAATCTTAGTCCTAATGAAACAAATGCAACTGTTAGTGATAACGTAAGTCAGTCTCCCACAAATCCTGGTGAAATTTCTCAAAATGAAAAAGGGATATGTTGTGACTCTCAAAATTGTGGAAGTGAAGGACTAAGTAAACTGCCCTCAGAGGCAAGACTCAATATTGGACATTTGCCATCTGCCAAAGAGAGTGCCAGTCAGCATATTACAGAAGAGGAAGATGATGATCCTGATGTTTATTACTTTGAATCAGATCATGTGGCACTGAAACACAACAAAGAGTATGTGTAAATATGGTAACCATGAATTCTGCTTTGTTTATTATTCCCCAAGTTTTTCAGTATCTATTCATAAATGTCTATTCATAGTGTTTTTATTACAGCTAAAATTAATGTTTTCACTAAAATTTTAGGTTTAACATGATTTTCTCAACTCTTAGAAAAACTCCAAAAAAAGACTTTTAAACTCAACTTTACACATGTGTTCTATGACAGCATGGTCTTTCCAGTTCTGATATTTCTTGTCTCAATTAGAAAAGACATGGTTGGTAGTGTTTTTGTTGTTTTAATATGTTTTATATCATTTTTAGTTAATTTATAAAATGGAAACACATCGAGTTACCACAGTATGCTTTGATTTATAATTCTAGGTAGCATAGAACAATTAATGAGTGCTTAGATATCATCCAGATATGTGAAGTCTAGCAGGCTTGATATCTACTTATATCTTACTTACATTTAATTCCCAATTAAAATTTTTTATTAAAAAAGTGCTTTATGCATCATCTTTGACTTTTGTGACTTAGAGAAGTGGATATTACTGTTAACACTATGACAGTATATTGTAATTAACATATTAGCAAGAGTTAGTCTACTGGATAGTTTACATAAAACATTTGACGTAGCTTTTCCTGATACTAAATATAAAGGAAGACTGTATCTTAAAATATTACCAGCTCTCAACCTTGCTAAGTCACTGTTTTAAATAAAGAATTCTGTATCCAAAATTTTCACAATATTACTTGCTTAGATTTTCTATATTCGGGGCCGTAACACAAAAGATTTGGAGCTTACTATGTCTAGATAATCCTGAAAGGAACTATAGCACACAGTGCTCTTAAATATCATGATTAGCAACAGTAAAGACAGACTTATGTAATAAGTTAATTACCTTTACTCCTACAGGGTAGGCTTTTGAATTAATACCACAATCAGATTATATAGACTGTATATAAATACTTTGATTTGAGGAACATTTCTAATAGTTTTGTTGTGACAATTGCCAGACCCTGGTATGTGTCAGATCAAAGTATCAAATCCTGGTTGTGAGGACATAATATTATTTTTGCCATGCATTGTAGATAGTTTAGATTTGTATATGGTAATACAGTGATCTTTCAGCGTAGGCCTCTCTTCTGAAAAGTTTTCTTCTGTTCTTTTGAAATACTATTTTAATATTGTATTTGATAGTTCATGTCATCTGAGCATTTTACAATTTTGTGAAAATGTTAGAGTCTCGAGTATTTGGAATACTTGAAGTCTAATTTTAGATAGCAGAACAACTCATAAATGAGGTTTTTTTTGTATTAGAAATAAGTTGAGTTCTGCTGTTCATGTATACTAACAGTTTTTTTTTTTTTTTTTGGTTTTGTTTTTTTTTGAGACAGCATCTCGCTCCATCGCCCAGGCTGGAGTACAGAGGTGCAATCATGGTTCACTGCAACCTTGGCTTCCCTGGGCTCAAGCAATCCTCCCTTCTCAGCCTCCCAAGTAGCTGGGACTACAGGCGCATGCCACCACGCCTGGCTAATATTTTTTTGTATTTTGTAGAGGCAGGGTTTCGCCATGGTGCCCAGGCGAGTCTTAATCTCCTGGGCTCGATTGATCCTCGCACCTCAGCCTCCCAAAGTATTGGGTGTAGGCATGAGCCACTGCACCTGGCCTAGTATCAGTTTTTAAAGGTAGACCTGTTTATCTGCAGTGCAGGGAAGGAGAGCATATGTCTTAGGAAAATACCAAAAACTAAAGAAATGTGAATTTTTATAAAATGATATATGTTCTGTTCTTTGCTTTTTATTGTTTTAATCTTGACTGGTTATTGATTGTGGAAATTTTTTTTTCTAGTAATTCACTACAGTATTACTTTTTGTAAGAGATTGCCTGATAATAATTCTGAAGGATGATGTTCACATAAAACAGTTATCTAAAGATACAGTCATAACATTGATATTCCACATTCATAACCTTTTGAGGATGAGAACAATACAGCTTAATGGGTGCTTTTATACATTTAATATAGTGTGCTTTTATATGTTTATTTTTCATGCGTTCCTTAAGATATAGAGAGTCCTTTGGAATTTGGATGCTAGTTGCTTTGTTAGGACAGTGTTTTCAAATTAATGCTTCATTGGGTGACATTGGGAAAACAAATTACTGATTCTTGCTTTTTTGCCTTGCTCCAGATCATTTGAAGGATAGCACTTTTTTTTTTTTTTTTTTTTTTTTTAAATCAACCGGGCTGGAGTGCAGTGGCACAGTCATGGCTCACCACAGCTTTGACCTCTCAGGCTTAGGTTGTCCTTCCACCTCAGCCTTCCGAGTTGCTGGGGCTTACAGGTGCACGCCATCACACCTGTCTAATTTTTTGTAATTTTAGTTGAGACAGGGGTTGGCCATGTTGTCCAGGCTGAGCTTGAACTCCTGGGCTCAAGTGATCTGCCCGCCTTGGCCTCCCAAAGTGCTGGGATTACAGGCACGAACCACTGCACCAGGCCAGGATAGCACTTTTGAAACTTTATCTTTTTTGTTTTTTTCAAAGGAAGCAAATCAGAAGTGAGATGGAGTATCATGATTAGCATCTCAGAGCTAATTTAAGGAAAATTGGGGGAGGGTGTTTGATCATGTCAGATCTAATCTCTTTCAGTAAAGTCTCTCTTTCCTCCCCTATACCTTCATTCCTATGCTTTTTGTCTAGAGCCAAGAGATGATTGGATATAATATTGGCTCTTTTTAATCCAAGTTGCCATTGCTAAAAATAGCATCATGACATCTGTCTAGTGCTTTCAAGTCTCAAGTAAATTTCTGGCAGTTTGAAAATGATGTTAAAAAGCACTTGGGTTTAAAAAAAGGCACTTGAAGGAGATGGTTTATTACTGTCCTGTACACATGTGTACATACCTTGTCAAATGTTACTTCACTTCCTTATTCTCCCTATGCTAGAAAAGTTCTCCAGGTAATTGCTTTTTGAAACCGAGGTTGAGCATTGCCCAGCCTAAATATGAATATCTCTACCAGTAGGGAATGAATACTTCCTGATAGCCAGTTTTAAAAGTAGGTTGTTAACAGAAAATTCTGAGCATGGCATAGTTGTTTGTCAAGAGCCAGGGGGACATAACTCTGTGTTACTCTAGTTGAAATTTTTCTTCTAAGCTAACAGTGATCAACGGCCTTCTATCCTAGTGTTCAGCTTATAGTTACTCTGTCTTGTGTGCAAAGATATCCCATATAAGGTCATCTGATCACTTGTAAATGTTTGCAAAAGTATTGTGTAGAGTCTTAGTCTTAGATGTAATTTATGATAAGTTAGGCAACAGACCAGGGAAACAAATCTGTGGATGTTCCGGGTACTAGCTTGATGCCTGTCTAGATGCCATCCCTCTTCTCTAGCGCATAAATCCACAGTGTTCTTTTATATATTTTTCCAAATGGAGTACCCCACTGTGAGAAAGGGACCAGAGAATATCTTTTTCTCTGGCAAGATTCCATCTGTGGATTATTTTATTAGACATGACTTCTGAAAGATTAGGGGTGGAGGATCAAAAGAAATATTCTTTATCTGAAAGCTCTTTGATCTTCAGGGTTGATAGAATCTGTTAAAGTGGTAGATAATACAGTACCTAATAACTTCTTTTTTGGCTTAAATAGCCTCCCTGAATGAGATTATTTACGTAACTGTGATTGCCCTTTCTGTTTGGGAATTGACCTCTTGCTAATTTTTGAAACGGGAGCACTGAAACAGATCTCTAAATTTTGAAGGTCTGGCTCCAGGAAGCACAAGTGTGGAAGATTTTAGGTCTTAGGCTTTAATGTTCAGAGCATTTCTTCCAATTCAAAATGTAATCACTGGAAAATAAACTTCTAAATGAAAATGTGATTTGGTCAGCTGCCTCTGAATTATCATTGTGCAACATTACTTAAATAAATTTATGTTTGAAAGACCTTGGGTATCTTCATTTAAGGATTGTTGGTATTACAGCATTTCATGAACAGATAAGGGGGTGAAAAGTCAAATTTAGGGATTCTAGATTCTTGAGATCTTACAAAGATTAACTTACTGATAATGGATTGCTAACATTTATACCAGTTCTTAAGTTTCTTCGTAATGAACCTGTAAGATAGTTATCGCTCATCTAAGAGTGTTGCTCAGGTACTCTGCAGGTGAGAGTATTATTTTCAAGCCACATTGAAGAGTTTCTAAGAATTGTAGTGTTAAACTTGGTTTTTGGAAAATGTTAGTGATAGTAAATAATTATGTCCTTCTATTGCACCATGCTTATTTCATAGTTGATTAAACAAACATTTGATATTTTCATCAATTTTGGAAGCTGCATAGAGAAAATCTTAATCAGTTCTTGGAGATTTACTTATTGAGAGTCTACTTTTACTGTTGGTCAAAGTAATTTCTTTCAAGGGACCAGAAAAACTCCAGAATCTTGCTTAAAAATCACTAGAGGAGTCATCCTGCCCTGAATAAGATTACATTTGTATTGTGCTTCGTAATTTACAAATCAGTTTCATTAGTTTCTCATTTGACTATCATGACAGTTTGAAAGTAGACAGGATAGGTACCGTTATACAGTCCCCATTTCCTAACTCGTAATTAAGATTTCTAGATTATTAATTTTAAGTAGCATAATGAATTACTAAATAGGATCAAACTTCTATCTTTTAATTACTAGTTTGAACTATACTTGGTTACCTCATCCAGTGAGAACTTATTTCATGGACTTTTGGGTTTGTTTCTATGTTGAGAAACCTCATGGAGCAGATCTTGGGGACTCAGTTGTCAGGAATTGTTTACCCTGAGGTTAAGCTCTGTTATTGATTATCTGATTATCTGATTTTTATTTGTTACAGAACCAGCATTATAGGTAAGTAATTTACTTTATTTATTGAAAGAAATACTTTCATGTTCACTATTTTAAAGAACATCTTATTTGTGAAGAATAGACTGGTGAAATAAAACTGTGGCTATAGCTTGATTTCAAATAGAGGATTTGGATAATTTGAAAAGAATACTCTGGGGTATTTTAGAATGCAGTAGGTATATTAAAGTCAAAGATTACTAAGGAAAGCTCATGCTTGGTGTACCTTCTCAACTCACCAGAAAAGGCTGTAGGATAATAGCCAGATTTACCCCTCTAGTCTGGCACAAAGATTAATGGGAGGAGAGAGGTAGCTTTCTAAAACAGGGGTCCCCAACCAGTCCGTGGCCTGTTAGGAACAGGCCGCACACCAGGAGGTGAGCAGCGGGCAAGCAAGCAAAGCTTCATCTGTATTTACAGCTGCTCCTCCCTGAGCTGCACCTCCTGTCAGATCAGCAGTGAAATTAGATTCTCATAGGAGCATGAACTCTGTTGTGAACTGTGCATGTGAGGGATCTAGGTTGCATGCTCCTTATGAGAATCTAATGCCTGATGATCTGTCACTGTCTCCTATCACCCCTAGATGAGATCGTCTAGTTGCAGGAAAGCAAGCTCAGGGCTCCCACTGATTCTACATTATGGTGAGTTGTATAATTATTTCATTAGGTATTAACAATGGAATAATAAGAATAATAGAAATAAAGTGCACAATAAATGTAATGTGCTTGAATCATCCTGAAACCACCCCTCCTGAACCCCCACCACCCAGTCTGTGGAAAAAATTGTACTTCAGGAAACTGGTTCCCAGTGTCAAAAAGGTTGGGGACTGCTGCTCTAAAATATGTAAGTTTCGCTTGTAAGTAGAGTAAACCCATTGACTAATCAAAACATTAAGTGAAGTTTTTGCTTTTTCCTTTGAATATCAACTTGTTTTGTTTCAACTACTTTAGATGGTATCTAAAAGTACCTCTCTGCCGTAATCCAAGTATATTTGTACCCAAGTATAATTTAACCTTTTCTTTTCTTTTTGAGACAGGGTCTCACTCTGTCACCCAGGCTGGAGTGCAGTGGTGCCATCTCAGCTCACTGCAACCTCTGCCTCCCAGGTTCAAGCGATTCTCCTGCCTCAGCCTCCTGAGTAGCTGGGATTACAGGCATGTGCCACCATACCCAGCTAGTTTTTGTATTTTTTTTTTTTTTTTAGTAGAGATGGGGTTTCACCATGTTGGCCAGGCTGGTCTCGAACTCCTGACCTCAAGTGATCTGCCCACCTCAACATCCCAAAGTGCTGGGATTACAGGTGTTAGCCACCACAGCTGGCCACACTTAACCTTTTCTTTTTGATTTAGGTTCATCTTTTGACAGAGGTTATGAAGTAATACTTTTCTGGCATCATTGCCAGAGTAGGTCTGTTTTTTTCCTGTGGTAAATGATTTTGGGCTGCTTGGTTTTTTGTGTTCTTATAATCTGTTTCTTTTCTATGTTCTTTTCTAAGTTCTGTGACTTTTTATTATTTTCTTCGTTTTTGTTGACTTTCACGAGTCACTGCTATTATAGTACCTTCCTTTAGTAACTAAGACTTTCCTTCTAATTGACTGCTTTTAGTTTTCTTTGAACTTGGATATCAGAATAACACTGTCAGAATTATGTCTCATGGTTCTTTAGTGATTGATATATTGAGGAGTTTATCTTTGAATAAACACGTGTTAGTGTGTGGGATGTTTGATTGTGTTTTCTTGTTTGTATGCTTTCCGGTTTGGGGGCTGTGTTTATGTAAGTTACCAGATCTAAATTCTGAATAGGGAAACAATAATTGTTTCCTTATATATGGTAAGAAAGACTCATTTAGCAATAAACCCCATCTGAAACAATTACTTATCTACAATTTTGACACTAATTGAAGCTTAGCTTTTAGTTGCAGAAACTTAATTTTGGTAATTTTTTATAGAAGTGTACAGAAAAAAACCCAACTTCTTTCCTTTTGTATTCACTCTGTCTCAGTACTTCAATTCTGACACCAGATCTATAGGAAACCTCAACTGTTCTTTGTACTCACGCTCAACACTTCTGTAACCAGATTTGTGGTGATTTTTCCCACTGACCAATTCTCTGACTCAGTTGGATGTCCTACAATTCCATTCAATATTTTGACACTAACTGTAGTTAGTGCAGACCCCACAGGTTAAAGTCTTCATCCTACAAGACTACCTCCCACTTCAGAAGCCAATCACAAATGGTAGGTCATCAGGTTACCCACAGTTTCTGTCTGACTTGACTACAAAGTGGAGGTTCCCACCAGCCCCTCCTCAGATTCAGTAATTTGCTAGAGTGGCTCACAGACCTCAGGAAAACAATTTATTTATTATGGCCGATTAATTACAAAGGATATTTCAAAGGATCCAAATGAAGAGTCAGATGAAGAGAGATGTACAGCAAGGTCTGGAAGGGTCCCAGGCACGGAAGCTTTTTTTCCTGTGGAGTTTGGGTCGGCCACCCTCATAGCTCGTAGATGTGTTCACCAATCTAGTAGCTTCTAAACTTTGTCTTTTAAGGGTTTTTCAAAATAGAGCTTAATTTCTCAGGCATGCATGATTATTAACTCAATCTCCAGCTCCTCTAACCTCCCCAGAGGATACAAGGGTTAGGGCTTGTAAGTTGTAATGATGGCTTGCTCTTTATAATGACCATCTTGCACCCAGGACTCCACCCAGAGTGACTTTTTTAGAACAAAAGGGTCTCCTGTCATCCAGGAAATTCTAAGGGATTCAGGAACTCTGTCAGGCACTGCTGTCACTCAGAAAATTGTAGAGGTCTTAGGAGCTATGTGTCAGGAACTGAGATCAGAGACCAACTATTAGGAACAAAGATTTTTCTAGTATCCCTATGTATAAGAGTTTTAGGAGCTCTATGCCCAGAACTGGGAGTAGAGACCAATATATTTATTTGTTATTATTTCACAAGTAGGTTTAGGAATGTTGTACTTTTACATATTAGTAAGAAGAGTATACCATATATGCCATTTTTTGTGTTGTTTCATGTTATCAGATATTATAATGTATAGTAATAAATGGGAAGAGATCTGTCTTGTGACCTACTTCTCTCTTTTTTTTTGGTCTCACTTTTCAGTGGAGTCTTTTTGTTTAACTTGTATTTCTTTTATTGTGGAAAGCTGCTTTTGTTTGTCTCTTTATTCTCTGATTTTAACAGGGAAAATCTGAATGTGGCCAGAGGAGACTAATAATTCGTGCAGGACCCTCTCAGGCAAGATTTTCTGTGGTATGCTATGATAGTATTTTCACACATGTCTGCTAATCTTGGGAACTGGATTATAGACATTGTACATATGTTGCTGAGGGTCAGGGTTTTGTTTTCTTTCCTTAAAAAATGTTGACATTTGTTCTGACAGGCAGTTAATTTGGGGATAAACTTGGTCCTGTTAAGGCTTATGCTTACCTTTGTTAGGGGAAGTACAGAGTAGCCTGTTCTCTAGATCTTGGTTAGCCTTCTGTAGTATGGCCTTAGTGATATCTTGTTTAAAGAGATAATTTACTATGGTTGATAGAATCCTGAATGTTTCTAGCCTTGTGAGGACACTGTTAGTTGTTCTTTATATAGCTCCTTGGTAGTTGTTCTTTGCTTGGTTTGTGGAGTCTCATCTTATGTGTGTGCAGCATTGTATTCAGCCAGACTCGAGAGGACCTCTATGCAGATAGCATTGTTTGTCTTTCTGTGTTGCTTCTTCCTTTTTGATACTCTGTCCCACAAATTCTGGCTGCTTCAGCTTCCCCAAACTGTTTTCTGTCTCTCTGCTCAGCAACACACCTCCCTGTTCTATAGTACTGACAGTACTTCCAAGTAGAAAGAGAGGGTGATAATCGGGCTTATTTCGTTTGTTTGCCTTCTTTCACAGATCACAGTTACAGGCTGTCTGTTGTCTAATGTTTGGAAATAGTTATTATTTGTATATTTTCTCCAGTTTTGTAGTTGTGGATGGCAGGATGGCCATTCCGTATCAGTTACTGTTATGACTGTAAGTGGATGTCTCTGATGTAATTTTAATATGCACTGGGTGTGTTTTATTCCTATAATACTGAACCCCAAGCCTGCAATTTGATTATCTGGGGATTACCGTGGGCGAGCTTTTACTTATACCTTAAAAAACAGTTTCAGCAACTTCTTTTTTTAAAGAAGTTGAAGTCAGAAATTGGAACAGTAGGAATTTTAATTGAAGAATGACGGTAACTTTTACCTACTTGTTTTAGTTATGATTAGGTGTTGCTGAGGTTGGAACAGAAATAAAGATTAGGTTACTGGTGAGGTAAAGCTCATGAGGATGGGTAAAAGAGAGAATGTGAAACACAAAAAGATATGAAACTTTTTTGCTAGGTTTGAAATGGTAATTCTAAGAGTCTAAGGAATTATGTATTTGTTAGCTATTTTTCATAGATATTTCAAGGAGTTTTGTTGTACCAGATTTGCTGTATAGTATTTTAATAAAGCCACGGTGAATATGCTCTTTTTATGTGGCTTATCAGTTTAATCCAGTTTCTAGTACATGGTTTTCTTTTTAAATAAATTTAAATATAGAGTATTTTGGAGAAATCTGTTTTTCCGTATACTTTAATATTTACCATTTATGTTGGAAAAATTTGATTCAGGTTTTTTTTTTTTTTTGCTATTTTTCACTTGTTTTACATTATCATTCCTTTTAGTTTATTTTGTTTGTTTTGTTTTGTTTCTTTTGAGATAGGTTCTCACTTACTCTGTCACCCAGGTTGTAGTGCAGTGGCACAATCTAGGCTCACTGCCGCCTCAGCCCCTCTGGCTCAAGCAGTCCTCCCACCTCAGCTGCCTGAGTAGCAGGTGTGTGCCACCACACCTGGGTAATTTTTTTTTTTTTTTTTTTTAAATAGAAACAAGGCCTCACTATGTTGCCCAGGCTAGTTTTGAACTCCTGGCCTCCTTCCTCGGCCTCCCAAAGTATTGGGATTACAGGTGTCAGCCAGCACACCCGACTCTTCAATTATTAACGCATTCATATATTTTAACTAAAGGTTCTCAAAACATAATTAAGATTATGCTTAAACTTAGAGGGAAGGATCATGTTACTTTCTTATTGGCAATGAGTGTAAGATGTGAGACTGAAAAAGATTACAATAAAAACTGGAAGTATCTTCTTTTATTTTATCATTATTATATTTATATTTTTTCGAGACAGGGTCTCGCTCTGTTGCCCAGGTTGGAGTACAGTGGTGTGATCATGCCTTACTGCAGCCTCGATTTCCTGGGCACAGGAGATCCTCCTGCCTTGGCCTCCCAAGTAGCTGGGACCACAGGTGCACACCACCACATGTGGCTAATTTTTATATTTTCTTGTAGAGACGGGGTTTTGCTATGTTGCCCAGGCTGGTCTCAAACTCCTGGGCTCAAGCTATCCGGCCACCTTGGCCTCCCAAAGTGCTGGGATTACAGGTGTGAGGCACCATGCCTGGAATTTTTTTTTAAAATTTAAATTTAAATTTTTATTTCTTAATTTTTTTCCCAAACTCTTCACTGGATGTTTTTTTTTTTTTTTAAAGGGAGGGTCTCACTCTGTCACCCAGGCTGAAGTGCAGTGACACAATCATGGCTCACTGCAGCCTTGAACTCCTGGGCTCAAGTGATCCTCCTGCCTCAACCTTCTAATTGTATTTAATTTTTTGTAGAGACAAGGTCTTTCTGTGTTGCCCAGGCTGGTCATGAACTTTGGGTGTCAAGTGATCCTCCCAAAGTCTTGGGATTACAGGTATGAGCCACTGTGCCTGGCCAGTAGTGTTTTTTTTGAGACACTGATTATAACTAGATAATGTTTTTATTTTAAGATGCTTATATTATTTAGATCTAGAATCTCACTATATTGTTAAAGTTTATTTTTAAATTATTTACCAAATCAAGGTGATTGGGCTAGATTTGAGGAACTCTACAACTGCCTTCCAATTATTTTTAGCTGGCAGTATGATGCTGAGCTTTTGTTTCTACCAAAAAACTTTATTTTGATTTCTGTAATTATAATTAGTGTATTATATGCATGGTTTTGGACTGACTTCTTTCTGTGTTCTTGCCCTTAACTTTTGGCACTGCTTAGGCTTCAGTTATTGGCTTTGTTCTTCCTTTGCATACTCTCTCTGGGTGTTCCCACTCACTGCTGTGGCTTAAATTACTATCTATGAAATGCCTGTCACCAACTCAGATTATTCTTGAGTATCAGGCCGTTTAGTAGATAGCTGCATTTCCATGTCCCATAGTATACCCAATGGAACATGTCTGAAACTGTCTGTCTGTCTTTCTGTCTTTCTTTCGTAGGCCACTGTCATCTGTTTTCTGGATTACTTAACATATTTATTTGCTTTCTGTGGTGCTGGTTTACTTTGCCAATGAACTCTTATACTGTAACTGGAGTAAATGTCTTAGAATAAAATCGACTCTTTAAAATGAATCACTGCATGATTTTTAAACATGTCTTTTACTGTTTGCCTCTCCCTCTACATTCTATTCCAATTGAATCTTGATTTCCTTAGTTCCTGAATTATGTTCTCTAACTCTAGGCCTCCTCATATGCCTAACTGCCTGCTCTACTTTCCCCCTGTTTTCTTAGTTATTGCGCTAGTTCTACAAAGGGAGAAGCCTTTCGCAATTTAGACATCATATTCTCTGAGAAATCTTTCTCATCTTCAGGACTGATTATTAGTTGCTGCTTGTGTGCTGTGTTGTAGTTATAATGGCCTATAAATGTGTGCAAGAGACCATAAGCTCTTTGAGGGAATCATGTCTTTCTGGTTGGTTGATGTATCAATGGTGAAATTTCAAGCATTACCCTGCTTTGAAAATGTCAGAGAAAAATTTAGCGTGCTTTTCATAGTAGAAAAATTTTGATATCATTATTTGTCTTTCAAGATCCTGAATTTTACATAGCATTAGTGATTTTTTTAACATTTAAATTTTCAAAAGAAAAGATAAATATGCGATACCATCATTCATATGGTTCGTTTAACTCAGCTATGGGGAGACACATAAGAGGAGTCTTATGTTTACAGATGGGTTGTCCGAGTTTGTTACTTAGTGGTAAAATCATGTTTTTACATGGTCATAAAAGAAATGTAAGTTCAGTTTTTAATAATACCAGACTTCCAAAGAGAAGAAGTCATTGTATTATAAAATAAATTTATATTTAGTATTATCAGAATGTTGTGTATGATTGTAAGTATAATTTTACAGTCTAGGGTTTTGCCAGTAGGCATTAGAAGCCTACAGAGTGGTTAAGAATTTGATTGTGGTTGTCTTTATTGAATTGAAGGACTTCAAAGAAAATGTGTGTCCTTGCCTTTTTATGTGTGTCTGTTCTATTAAAGATTTTCAGTAGAGGATAGTACTCAACTTTCTCTGTAAAAACTCATAATTTTGAGTAGATGCTAGAATTAATTTAAAATGACGTGTCCTGTGTCTTTGGAGTTACTATGAAATGATAGCATACATATAGTTTAACATACATGTAGTTTGGGGTATATTTGAGGTGTGTTGTTCGTTACCGTATTAGTTTTTAACTAGAAGTTATTTAACTTGTCTCTATTATATGAAACTTTTATGTATTTGTAATACTAGAATAAGAGGTAAACATTTAAAATTTTACAGTGGATTGTTTCATAGAATGGGTAATCTAAAATTCTGGAGTAGGGAAATATCAAGGGAATCTTGATGTGACTGGTCAGGGGTTTTTTTCTAGATGATTGTGAAATTATTATTCTATTAGCTATAATATAGTTGCATTCAGCTTTCTATTTTAAGAGAGAAAACTCAATAATTCTGTGGCATATATTTAGAAAAGCAGAACCTAGGGATAAATTGAAAAGGTCATCTTTTAAGGTCTATTCCCGTAAGGATCTTTGAGTCTTCAGGGGTAAAATACTGTTTTTTGAAGGCTATAATAATGTGATTAAAAAACACTGACAGTCTTTTAAAATTTCCTATACAAGTTACTTAAATTCAGTAACTAGTAAATAACTTCTTTAAGCTATTTAAAACTAACAAGGACAATAAAGTTACGGTAATCAGAACTTGTTTGGAGCTTGTTAGTTGCAGGAATCAGAAATTCACTCAGTACCTCAAACAACAAAGGGGTTTATTTTAAATAAATGATAGCAAACAATCTTATGAATACTCATGATCAGAAAACAAATTCGAGGCAAGCCTCATGAAATTATAACCCGTCAGTATTCAAGATTATATATACTCTCTCACCACTGCTTGTCTTTGTACAGTACAGGCTAGTTTTTCTTATTTTATTAATGTTTTTTGCACACTTTCTTCCTTTCCCCTGAAATTTCATTTTGCAAATGACATTGGCTTCCTACTGTGCTTATCATGATCCCAACTTTATATGACATTTTATTTCCAGAGCCTTGTCACAGTCTCTAAAGAGAACCTGGTTTTTGACTATCCAATAGATTGGCTTCCTTGGTCAGTCCATCCCTGGGTGAATTAACAATTGTCAGGGGTGTGATTATTGGGCAAAAAAAAAAAGGCTGCATTGGTCTACTCTTCTAGAGCAAAGGTATATCCTCCAGCAAAAAGGTATGCGGACAGGTTGGTAGGCTGCCAAAACATGCCTGTTATAGACGATTTTGTTTTTTGGGTAAAATTGTATTCTTGGTCATTTCATTGTTTATAAAATGAGATTTGGAAACACTTATACATTGCTGGTGGCAGGGTAAAATGGTGCACCCACTGTGGATAACAGTTTAGTGGTTCCTCAGTAAGTTAAACGTAGAATTACCATATGATTCAGCAATTCCACATTTATTTATTTATTTATTTATTTATTTATTTATTTATTTAGCTGGAGTTTTCCTCTGTCACCCAGGCTGGAGTGCAGTGGTGCAATCTTGTTTCACTGCAACCTCTGCCTTCTGGGTTCAAGTGATTCTTCTGCCTCAGCCTCCGAGTAGCTGGAATTACGGGCGTCCACTGCCACACCCAGCTAATTTTTGTATTTTTAGTAGAGATGGGGTTTCACCATGTTGGCCAGGCTGGTCTTGAACTCCTGACCTCAAGTGATTCGCCCACCTAGGCCTCCCAAAGTGCTGGGATTACAGGCGTGAGTCACCACCTGTCCTGGCTAATTTTTTTTTTTTTTTTAAGTAGAGACAGGGTTTCACCATGTTGGCTTGGCTGGTCTCCAATGCCTGACCTCAAGTGATTCGCCCACCTAGGCCTCCCAAAGTGCTGGGATTACAGGCGTGAGTCACCACGCCCCCCTCAGCAATTCCACTTTTAGATGTATACTCCAAATAATGAAAAATAGGTGTTTAAACACAAATTTGTACACAGGTGTTCACTGCAGCACAATTCACAATAGCCAAAAGGTGGAAACAGTTCAAGTGTTCATCTGTTGATGAATGGATACATCACAACAAGGTATATCAATACAATGGAATGGTACTCAACTGTAAAAAGTAATGAAGCTACAATATGAATGAATCTTGAAACCATTGTACTAATGAAAGAAACCAGACTCAATAGGTCATATATGTTTCTGTTTATATGAAATAATCCAGAAGAGGCAAATTTATAGAGACTGAAAGCAGATGAATGGTTAGCCAGGGGGTCGGGGAAGGGTAGAATGAGGACTGACTGCGTAATATGTATGGGATTTCCTTTTGGGGTGATGAAAATATTTTGGAACTGGATAATAGTGATGGTTGCACAACATTGTGAAGGTACTAAGTGCCACTGGATTATATACTTTAAAAATGGTTAAAAAGGTAAATTTTGTGTGATTTTTACCACAGTAAGACAGATGAAACTAAAGCATGGGGGATTATGTGCATACCAGGGTATGTACAAGATCATCCACTGGGAGATAGGAAGAAAATACTATTTAGAGGTTTTTTGCTCATTTTAAGAATGTCTGGGTTTTTTGAAATACATTATAACATGTATTTGTAATTCCTTTAAGTATAGTAGAACATATAGTTTACTTAGTATACATATATTGGGAACAAGCCTGACAATTTTTATTTTTATTTTATTTATTTATTTATTTTAGAGATAGAGTCTCACTCTGTCTCCCAGGCTGGAGTGCAGTGGTGTGATCTTGGCTCACTGCAACCTCCGCCTCCTGGGTTCCAGTGATTCTCCTGCCTCAGTCTCCCTCCTGGGCTGGGACTACAGGTGGGTGCCACTATGCCTGGCTAATTTTTGTATTTTTTTAGTAGAGATGGGGTTTCACCATATTGGCCAGGCTGGTCTTGAACTCCTAACCTCGTGATCTATCCGCCTCGGCCTCCCAAAGTGCTGGGATTACAGGTGTGAGCCTCCGTGCTTGACTGACAATTTTCATTTTTTACCAGTAGAGATGCATAAAGCAAAAAGTGTGAAAATTGTTGTTTTTAATAAGGAAAAGCCGCGCGTTGCTCAATGATTTTTTACTTTAGCATTTAGGGGAAGTTTTTGAACATAGTACCAGATTCTCTTGAAGTATATAGGTTATAGAATCCTAGTAACACATTTAGAGAAACTACAGGGCTCAGTGGACATTTACTTAACAGTCTTGAATAACTTGGGTTGCTTTTAAACAAATGATGTCATCTATTAAAACTGCACTGACATTTTAAATGTGGCAGGTGTTCCTAAGAAGACCACTGGAGTGTTCTTGGGCATTAGAAACTTGTTAATGTTCTTTGTACTTGGAAACTGTGAAGCCAATAATACTAATGATAATAAATATGAGCATTTGGCATTTAAAGAAAAATCAGTGATTGAGGGGGAAAGAGTCATGATTTCCTCAAGGGCAGGGGTAAGAAGCATGTCTGACCAATTAATGAGAATTCTTTAAGAGACAAATTATTAAATAAAAATAACTCAGAGTGTATAATGTGTATAAACATTATACACAGTGTGTTCCACGTCATTGTGGTTATTTCCTTTTTTGATTGTGATTAAAAAGAAAAACTAATTTTGTGTATGTGTGGGTGGGTGCTGTTTGACACACAGGAATTATGTAGTGGTTACATTAGGTTGCATATGCCTGTAAGGTAGCACTACTGAATTACCAAGCTTTATCTAAAAAATAAAACCAAATAGAATGTTTTCCTCTTTATAAGAATCAGTGTCTCACTTTACTGGACTCAATCCTTGTTGTTCAAAATATATTTGGACAACTTTTGGAACAGTTTGCAGAATATCCTTAGTGGTGGCAGTTCTTTTTAAATGATACTTAATTTTTACTAGAATTTTTAATTATGTAGAAATATGTAACATGGAGAAATTTTTTTTTTGTCAAAAATGAAATTATAAATAGTGAAACTTATGTCCTTTCATTCCTCACTAACCTGAACTAAATAAATGTGACTCATAAATTTGGCTTGAAAGAATTCCAGTAGAACAACTCTATAGGCATTTTGCATGTACACCATATAGCATGTAACACTTACTGGACCATTAATTTAACCATCTTTTTTCCTAGATTGAGGTTTTTGAAGCTAGATCCCAAGTTTGTTGTATATGATGTAGTTTCTCCACATTGATTTTTTTTTTTTGGAGACGGAGTCTCGCTCTGTCGCCCAGGCTGGAGTGGCCGGATCTCAGCTCACTGCAAGCTCCGCCTCCCGGGTTCACGCCATTCTCCTGCCTCAGCCTCCCGAGTAGCTGGGACTACAGGCGCCCGCCACCTCGCCCGGCTAGTTTTTTGTATTTTTTAGTAGAGACGGGGTTTCACTGTGTTAGCCAGGATGGTCTCGATTTCCTGACCTCGTGATCCGCCCGTCTCGGCCTCCCAAAGTGCTGGGATTACAGGCTTGAGCCACCGCGCCCGCCTCTCCACATTGATTTTAACCGTTTCCATACTTGTTTAAAGATTCAGAATATTTTGTGGATTTTTTCCCCCTCTCTGTGTCTTTTTCTAAACATATTGGTAAAAAGCATTCTGGGAATTCATACTATTATAGATAACTTTCTTTGATTATATTTTGTAATTCTGCATCTGTTGAAATTTGAATGACCCTTGGCTATCCTAAATTCATTTACTGTGATGTCACCATTTTGTTGTTAGGTAGGAAGAAAGCTTCCTTAAATTGTTTGATCTATTGATCATCAATTGTAAAAGCATAGAGCAAAGAGTGAGCAGTTGTACCAGTGTTGGAAGCAGTGATTGCTCTGGATTCCTCCACTCTTGCTGCCACCACTGTGTCATCTGCACTCCTGCTACCCATTCAGTTAATGCTTCTCTGAAGAATGAATTTTTCTTTTTTTTTTTTTTTTTAAAGCCTACCACGCCTTACCCTGCCTAGCTTCCGAAATCAGGTAAGATTGGGCATGTTCAGGCTGGTATGGCCATAAACATGAATGTTCTATTTATATTTTCTTCATTAATATTAGAAATAGATTTTAACATCTAGTTTCATGACTATGGTTAGAACCTGAAGTCCTGTTTTGATTTGAAAGTAGATAAACACTTTGTGGGATTTAGAACCTTTAGAACAAGAAATTTATCTAGTAACATATTCCCCTGTATGTTGATTTACAGTATATTAAACTTATTAAAATTTAATTTTTTCTTAAAGCTTAAAAAAGTGATAACTTTATGGTATAAAGATTATTGGAACTTTATTTCTTTTCATGTTTTACATTTTTGCACCGAGTTTATCTTGTATTATAAAATATTTAAATAATGAAAAACAAAATTTAGTCTCATAAAGATATTATAGGGGATTTAAAAGTAATTTTTAACCAGAAACCAACTTTACTTTTCTTGTGCTGATGAGTAAACAGAACTAAGCTACAGAATCAGGAGACATTAATGGGGATCTTAGCCCTTAGCTGGGTCATCATGAAGGAGTCAATCTCTTTGAACTTCATTTTTTCAATTGTGAGATGAAGAGGTTGTGTTTATCCTTGAGGTGGTAACTTCTAGCCTTGGTACTCTATGATTATGTGGCATCTGTAGTTGCTGTTGCATTAATTTTGCATAACTAGAGTCAGCTTAGGAGAGGCATCGGATTTTGCAGCATTGGATGTGTCTTGATAAGCTACTGTCAGAAACATTCAGTGGCTAAAGTAATTGAAGGGTTGTGTTTACGTCTTGATAGCAATCTGCATATGTTTAAAAACATACTTTAAAAATATTTTATATTAGTATCATGTCATTAATCTGTATGTGTTACTGGAAGACCTTAGTTGAGATATGCATTTAAAATAATTTTCTATTTATTGTTTATAGCTGTGTTTTGTGGGGCTTACTATATTTTTAAAAAGATGTCATGCAGTCTGCATCAGAAGTAGCACTGCAGAGCTTTAACTGGTTTGTATTTGTTACTGAGTTATTGTGTCATTCAGTCCAAGGGCCCTTTGAAATTTTTGATATATTAAAAATGTATTCTAGACTATGCTTAAAGAGATCCTAGTTAGATTCTTAAGTTTTAATATATCTTCAACATAGGAGAAAACTCAATGTGTAGGATATAACTTGTTTAGTTTATCAGGTAGGAATAGCACTCCTGGTATGTGTGTGGCAAGGAATGGAGACAGTCAGAAGAAAAGAGAAAGGTCCTTGGCTAGATGTCTTTATATTATTCTAATAAATGGATAATTTAATTTATTGCCTCTTTTAAAAAAGTCTCTTTACCTACTGCAACACTAGAGATGAGACATTTTGGTTCCTCAGTCTCTACCTACCATATAAACATATACCAAGAAACTCTTTAATTATGGATACCTGAGAAGCAGGATTTAAAAATAGACGCTTTTTTTTTTTTAAAGGCATGGAATAGCAGTGAAGAATAATGAGTTTTATTTATCTTGGTTCTAATAAATAATGTAGTAAATATCTTGATTTTAAGACGTAGTCTTCACAGATTCATTGTGTGGTTGGGATTTAAAAGTATAACTCAACTAAATGCAATGTCTTAAATGATTTACTGAAGGCAAAATGTGTCAACTGCAACCTAAAGAATTGATAGAAGTAAAGACTGTCAGATACTTTATTTAGAAAATAATAAATTTTATTGTGTAGATTTGGAGTTTGTAATATGTTACAGGATACATATAGGTAGTAAGTGGTTACTATAGTGAAGCACATCAACGTATCTATTATCTCATATAGTTACCTTTTTGGTGACAAGAGCCACTAAAATCTGCTTACTTAATAAAAATCTCTAATATAATTTATTAACTTTAGTCTTCATGCTGTATATTAGCTCTCTAAACTTGATCATTCTAGGTATCTACAATTTTGTATCCTTTGACCTATGTCTCCTCATATTCTCTTTTCCCACCCCCCGCCATTGGTATCCACTATTTCATTATCTCTGCGTATTAGAGCTCTTTTTCTTTTCTAATATTCCATATATAAATGAGATCATGCAATATTTGTTTTTCTGTGTCTGGCTTATTTCATGTAGCATAATGGCCTCTAGGTCTTTTGGTGTTGTGGCAAATGGCAGTATCTTCTTTGAAAAAATTCAATAGTATTTCATTGTATATATGTGTACCACATTTCTTTGTCCATTGTCTGTCAGTGGACATTTAGGTTGTTTCCATATCTTAGCTATTGTGAATAATGCTTTAGTGAACATGGGAGTGCAGATATCTTTATGCCACTGGCCATCTCCTTTGGGTAAATGCCCAGAGGAGGGATTGCTATGTCATATGGTAGTTCTTTTAAACATTTCTTCAGCAACTTCCATAGTGTTTACTGTAATGGTTGTATCAATCTACATTTCCACCAGCAGTGTGCTAGGGTTTCCTTTTCTGTACACCCTCAACCAGCATTTATTATCATCTGTCTTTTTGCTAACAGCCATCCTTGTGGGTGTGAGGTTATATCATCTAGTGGACTTAATTTGTATTTCCCTGATGATTAGTGATGTTGAGTACCTTTTCATATACCCATTGACCATTTTTTATGTCTTGGGAGAAATGTCTGTTCAGCTCCTTTGCTCATTTTTAAATTGGATTATTTGTCTTTAAAGTTTAGATACTAATCCCTTATCAGATATGTGGTTTGCAAATATTTTCCTGTTGTGTAGGTTGCCTTTTTATTTTGTTGATTGTTTCCTTTGCTGCGTGGAAGCTTTTTAGTTTGAGGTAGTCTCATTTATTTTTACCTTTGTAGCCTAAGCTTTTTGTATATTACCCAAAAAATCTTTGCCAGCACCAGTGTTGAGGAGCTTTCCTCCTATGTTCTCTTCTGGTTTATGGGTCTTACATTTAGGTCTTTTACCCATTTTCATTTGATTTTTGTATATGGTATTGGATAAAGGTCTACTTTTGTTCTTATGCTTGTGGGTATATAGTTTCCCCAGCATCGTTCATTGAACTGACTTTCCCTTACTGTGTGTTTTCGCCACCTTTTTCAAAGATCAACTGACTGCAAATACATGGTTTATTTCTGCACTGTTTTATTTCATTTTCTGTTTTTCATGTCAGTACCATCCTATTTTGATTGTAATACCTTTGTGTAGTATATTTTGAAATCATTGAGTGTGATGCTTCCAGCTTTGGGTTTTGTTTTTGTTTTTTGCTCAAGATTGCTTTGGCTATTTAGAGTCTTTTGTGGTTCCATACAAATTTTATGATTGTTTTTTCTATATCTATGAAAAATGACATTGGAATTTTGATAGGGCTTGCATTAAATCTGTAGGTTGCTTCGAGTAGTATGGACATTTTACCAATATTAAGAATTAACAATATTAATTCTTCCCATGTATTTCTATCTTCTTCAATTTCTTTCATCAGTATTTTATAGTTTTCAGTGTAGAGTTTTTTTTTACCTTCTTGGTTAGTTTATTCCTAAGGGTTTTTTTTTGTTTGTTTGTTTTTTGGTGTGTGTTGGTTTTTGTTTGTTTGTTTGTTTGTTTTTTGGTAGCTCTTTTTAAATGGGATTGTTTTCCTGGTTTCTTTTTTGTATAATTCATTGTTAGTGTACAGAAATGCTACTGATTATTGTATTGATTTTGTATCCTGCAACTTTACTAAGTTTGTTTATTCTAAAAGTGTTTTTGTAGAGTCTTTAGGGTTTTCTATGTATAAGATCATGTCATCTGCAAATGGTGACAATTGAATTTTTTCCTTGCCAATTTAGATGCTATTTATTTCTTTCTCTTGACTAATTGCTCTGTCTAGGACTTCTTTTACTGGGTTGAATGGAAGTAGTTAGCTTGGGGATCCTTGTCTTTTTTCAGATCCTAGAGGAAAAGTGTTCAACTTTTCACCATTGAGTGTGATGTTAGCTATGGGATTGTTGTGTATGGCCTTTATTGTGTTGAGGGTGTTGAGGTACATTCCTTCTATATTTAATTTGTTGAGAGTTGTTTTTTTTTTTAATCATGAAGGGATGTCAAACTTTGCCAATGCTTTTTCTGCACCAATTGAAATGATCATACAGTTTTTGTCCTTCATTCGATTGTTATGATGTATCACATCGATTTGCATATGTTGAACCATCTTTTCGTCCCAGGGATAAATCCTAATGGCCATGATGAATTTTTTTTTAATGTATTGTTGAATTTGGTTTCCTTGTATTTTGTTGAGGGTTTTTGTATCAACAGTCATCAGAGATATTGGCCTGTAGTTTTCTTTTTTTAACGTGTCTTTGTCTGGTTTGAGTATCAGGGTAGTACTTCATATAATGAGTTTAGAAGTATTCCCTCCTCTTCTATTTTTTGGTATAGTTTGAGTAGGATTGGTATTAGTTCGTCTTTAAATGTTTGGTAGAATTCAGCAATGAAGCCATTGGGTCCCAGAGTTTTCTTTACTGAGAGACTTTTTATTATGGCTTTGATATTGTTACTTGTTATTGGTCTATTCAGGTTTTGGATTTATTCATGGCTTAGTCTTGGCAGGTTGTATCTAGGAATTTATCTATTCCAGATTTTCCAGTTAGGGCAATTAGTTGCTCTAATGATCCTTTGAATTTCTGTGGTGTTGATTATAATGTCTGCTTTTTTTTTTTTTTTTTTTTTAATCTCTGATTTTATTTGGAGCTCTTTTTTTTTAAGTCTGGCCAGAGGTTTTTCAATTTTGTTTGTCTTTTCCAATTGATCATTTGTATTATTTTCTTTGTTTCAATTTCATTTACTTCTGATCTATATGATTTCTTCTAATTTTGGGTTTGGTTTGCTCTTGCTTTAAGATGCATTTTAGGTTATCTATTTGAAGTTTTTTGTTTTTTTATGTTGGCACTGATACCTGTAAACTTTCCTTTTAGCATGGCTTTTGCTGTATCCTATAGGTTATGGTATGTTGTGTTTTAATTACCATTTGTTTCAAGAAATTTTTCACTTTCCTTTTAAATTTCTTCATTGACTCACAGGTCATTCAGGAGCATATTGTTTAGTTTGCATATGTTGGTATTGTTTCCATCATCCTCTTGTTACTGATTTCTAGTTTTATTCCATTGTGATCAGAGAAGATGCTTGATATTATTTTTAGTTTTTTTGAATGTTTTAAGACTTGTTTTGTGACCTAACACGTCCTCAAAAATGACCCATTTGCTGAGGTAAAGGATGTGTATTCTGCAGACATTGGATGAAATGTTCTGTATCTGTTAGGTCCATTTGGTCTACAGTGCAGATTAAGTCTGCTGTTTCTTTGTTTATTTTTCTGTCTGGAAGCTCAGTCCAATGCTGAAAGTGGGGTGTTGAAATCTCCAGCTGTTATTGTATTGGGGTCTGTCTCTCTCTTTAGCTCTAACAATATTTGCTTTATATATCTGAGTGCTTCAGTGTTGAGTGCATATATATTTCTAATTGATATATCCTCTTGCTGAATTGACCCCTTTATCATTATATAGTGACCTTCTTTGTCTCTTTTTATAGATTTTGTCTTAAAATCTACTTTGTTTGATAGAAGTATAGCTATTCCTGCTCTTTTTTGGTTTCCATTGGCATGAAATATCTTTTTTCATCCCTTTATTTTTAGTGTTTATCTGTCTTTATAGGTGACGTGTGTTTCTTGCAGGCAGCAGATCCATGGGTCTTGTTTTTTTTCCATCCATTCAACGAGTCTGTGTCTTTTGATTGGAGAATTTAGTCCATTTACATTTAATGTTATTACTGATAAGTAAACACTCCTGCCATTTTGTTATTTATTTTCTGGTTGTTTTGTGATCCTCTCTTCCTGTATGTTTTTAGTGAAGGTGATTTTCTCTGGTGTTGTGATTTAATTTCTACCATTTTATTTTTTGTGTATGTGTTGTATGTTTTTTCATTTGAGGTGAGGTTACCATGAGGCTTGCAGAGACTATCTTTAACCCATTGTTTTAACAACTTCACACTGCCTGCATAAACAAAGAAGCAAAAAGAAGACTTAAAAAAACTCTACATTTTAACCTTGTCCCTCTGCTTTTTAACTTTTTATTGTTTCATATCTTTTTGTACTGTCTATGTCTTGAAAAGTTCTAGTTATTTTTGATTGGTTCATCTTTTAATCTTTCTACTTAAGAATAAGCTTACACACCAGTTACAGTGTTATATTATTCTGTGTTTTCCTGGGTACTTACTGTTGCCAGTGAGTTTTGTACCTTCAAATGATTTCTTATTGCTCATTAATGTCCTTTTCTTCCTGATTGAATTGCTTCCTTTAGCATTTCTTGTAGGACAGGTCTGATGTTGATGAAATCCCTCAGATTTTGTTTGGGAAAGTCATTATCTCTCCTTCATGTTTAAAGCATATTTTCATTGCATATACTATTCTAGGGTAAAATTTTTTTTCTTCAACACTTTAAGTTTGTCATGCCACTCTCTTTGAGCCTGTGAGCTTTCCACTGAAAAATCTGCTGCCAGATATATTGGAGCTATGTTGTAATTTGTTTCTTTTCATTTGCTGCTTTTAGAATCCTCTTTTTATCCTTGACCTTTGGGAGTTTGATTATTAAATGACTTAAGGTAGTTTTCTTTGGGCTAAATCTCCTTGGTTTTCTAGAACCTTCTTGTACTTGGATATCTTTCTCTAGGTTTGGGAAGTTCTCTGTTCTTATCCCTTGGAATAAACTTTCTACCCTGTCTCTTTCTTTGCCTCCTCTTTAAGGCTAATAGCTCTTAGATTTGCCCTTGTGAGGCTATTTTCTGGATCCTATAGTCATGCTTCATTGTTTTGTATTCTTGTGCTTTTTTGTTGTTTTCTCTGTGTATTTTCTTTTTCTTTCTTTCTTTCTTTTCTTTTTTTCTTTTCTCTTTTTTTTTTTTTTTGGAGACAGAGTCTTGTTCTATCGCCCAGGCTGGAGTGCAGCGGCACGATTTCAACTTACTGCGACCTCTGCCTCCCAGGTTCAAGCAATTCTCCTGCCTCAGCCTCCCATAGCTGGGACTACAGGCACATGCCACCACACCCAGCTAATTTTTGTATTTTTACGAGAGATGAGGTTTCACCATGTTTGCCAGGCTGGTCTCGAATTCCTGACCTCGTGATCCTCCTGCCTCGGCCTCCCAAAGTGCTGGAATTACAGGTCTGAGCCACCGTGCCTGGCCTCCTCTGTGTATTTTCAAATAGTCTATCTTAGAGCTCACTAATTCTTTCTTCTGTGTGATCAGTTTTTCTGTTAACAGACTCTGATTCATTCTTTAGTATATCAGTTGCATTTTTCAGCTGCAGAATTTCTGTTTGATTCTTTTTCTTTCAATCTCTTTGTTAGATTTATCTGATAGAGTTTTGAATTCTTTCTCAATGATATCTTGAATTTCTTTGAGTTTCCTCAAAACAGTTTGATACGGTTGGCTGTGTCCACCCAAGTCTCACCCTGAATTGTAATAATCCCCATGTGTCAAGGGCAGGGCCAGGTGGAGATAATTGAACATGGGGATGGTTTCCTGCATACTATTCTTGTAGTAGTGAGTAAGTCTCCCAAGAGCTGATGGTTTTATAACTGGACATTCCACTGCACAAGTCCTTTTGCATGCCCCTGTGTAACACGTGACTTTGCTCCTCATTTGCCTTCAGCCATGATTGTGAGGCCTCTCCAGCCATGTGGAATTGTGAGTCAATTAAACCTCTTTCCTTTCTAAATTACCCAGTCTCGAGTATATCTTTATTAGTAGCATGAGAACAGACACACAGCTATTTTGAATTCTCTGTCTGAAAGGTCACGTATCTCTGTTTCTCTAAGATTGGTCTCTGGTACCTTATTTAGTTCATTTGGTGAGGTTCTGTTTTCCTGTGTGGTCTTGATGCTTGTAGTAGATGTTCATTAGTGTCTGGACATTGAGGAGTTAGGTGTTTATTTTAGTCTTCTCGGTCTGGGCTTGTTTGTACCTGTCCTTGGGAAGGCTTTCCAGGTATTGGAAAGGACTTGAGTGTTGTGATCTAAGCTATATCTGTATTAGAGGGCACCCCAAGCCCAGTAACATTGTAGTTCTTACAGACATACTACCTTGGTGGTCTTGGATAAGATCTGAAAGAATTCTCTGGATTACCAGGCAAAGATTCTTTTTCTCTTCCCTTACTTTCTCTCAAATAGAGTTTCTCTGTGCTGAGCTGCTTGGGGCTGGGCATGGGGTGACAAGCACCCCTGTGGCCACCACCACTGGGACAGGGCTTGGTGAGACTTGAAGTCAGCACAGCACTGGGTCTCACCCAAGGCCCGCTATATCCACTACCTGGCTACAGCCTATGTTCACTAAAGGCTCTAAGGCTTTATATTCATGTAGCAACCCCAGCCAGGCTTGTGTCGTTCCCTTCAGGGCGGTGAGTTCCCTGAGGCACTGGGCAGGTCTAGAGATGCCATCCAGGAGCCAGGGACTGAAGTAAAAGACTTTAGATATCTACCTGGTGTTCTATTCTCCTGCAGCCGAGCTAGCACTCAAACCACAAGACATGGTGCTTCCCACTTTTCCCTGCATGCCATAGGCAGAGGAGCCTCGCCCCATGGCCACCATCACCACAGGCCCATGGGGAGTACTGTCAGGCTACCACTAATTTTCACTGAAGGCCCAAGGCCTCTTCAGTCAACTCGTGGTCAATGCTGCCAGGTCGGGGAGTAACACTTCAGGGTAGTGGGCCCCCTTCTGGCTCAGGGCAAGTCCAGAAATGCCATCTAAGAGCTAAGACCTGGAATTGGGGACCCCAAGAGCCTGCTTGGTGCTCTGTCCCACTGTGGCTGAGCTGATACTTAAGGTACAAGACAAAATCCCCTTTGCTTTTCCGTCCGGTTTTCTTAAGCGGAAGGAGTTTCTCACCATAGCCATCATAGCTGGGAATGTGCTAGGTCTCACCTGAAACCAGCACATTTCAGAGTCTCACCCAAGGCCCGTGGTGTACTACTTGAGTGTCACTGCTGGTTATTCAAGGCCCACAGGCTCTTTAGTCCCGGATGCTGCCGGGACTGGTTCCTTCCCTTCAAGGCAGTGGGTTCCTTTCTGGCCCAGGGTATGTCTAGAAATGTTATTTGGGAGCTGTGGCCTGGATTGGGGGCCTCATGACCTTGTCTGGTTCCCTATCCTACTGCAGCTGAGCTTATAACCAAGATGCAAGACAAAGTCCTTATTACTTTTCTCTCTCCTTTCCTCAAGTGAAAGAAAGGGGTCACGAGCTGTGTTGCCTGTGGTTAGGGGAAGGATGGTGCAAGCACTCCCTTAACAGCTCTGGCTGGTGTCTCAGTAAGTCACATGCCCCCCATGTCTCCTGGCTTCGAGCCCAGCTGACAACTAGGACTTGCCTAGGAACTGCAGTTGTGGCCTAGGCTGCCTTTCAAGTTTATTTAATGCTCTAGAGCACTTTAGCCCAGGTGGCCAGGGTTGCTGGAACTGAACGATTGCCCTCTGGCTAGGGCTGGTGTGAGCAGGCGTTAGCTGCCTGGTTTTGCTTTCTGCTGTGACAGGGCTGCGCTGACTTTAATGTAGTCTCACAATGAGTGCCCTCTTCCTCTCGTTAATCATAGAATTTCTCTCTGTGCCTTGTGGTCACTGCTAGGGGATGGGGAGGGGGTAGCATCTACAATTCAAGACTGTCTTTCCTACCCTCTTCATTGCCTCTTTCAGCAACATGAAGTTAAAACCAAGTACTGTGAGTGTTCACCTGATTTTTGGGTCTCAGGAAGGTGCTTTTTTGGGGGATAGATAGTTGTTAGATTTCGTGTTCCTTTTGGGGGGACCATCGGTGGAGTCTTATACTCGGCTATCTTGCTCTGCCCCTCTGTAGGATTTTTTCCAGTCAAAATCTTCTAAGTGAAAAATTTTCTCCTACACTTTGCAGTTAAAAAAATTTGTGTGTTGGCGGGGATAGATGTATAAGTGGATAATGGAGCTGGTCTATAAACAATGACAAACATTCTTTTAGAAAATTTTATCAGATACAACATAGGAAACTTTGGAATGTGGTTAAGTGTATTTTGCACTACAGTGGCAGAGAAAAAAAGGAAAAAGAATATGGTTAAGTGTAAACTGATACTATCAAATGCTTATTGAAATATTTTGAGGTGTGGTAAGCCTTAATTTAAACATATTTACATTCGAAAGTATACAGACATTCAACAAGGTTATCGATCTAGGGAATGGGTTTAGAACACAGGGGATGCTTGAGTTGCCTGTTCTCACATAATTTACTAGAAATATTACTTCTAGTAGATGATACTGGTAATTCTTGCCTTGATTTATGAAGATTTTAGAAATCTAGCCTGTAAATACTTTAAAAATTTATTGCAGTTATACATTATCTTTGTACCTTAATGGTTAGAGTTATTTCATTCCTTCATTTTACTCGTGAATAGCAGTTTGTTTTCTGTTACTAGTAATTCCTAATGAATCTATTTCTTTTTAAGAATGATACAGCATAGTGGTTTTCAAATCTAGCTGCACATTAGAATCACTTGGGATGTTATAAAAATATACGAATGCCTAGTCTTGCCTTAGAGAATCTGATTTAATTAATCTGTGAAGCCTCAGTCATCTCTATTACTAATTTTTTAAAAACGGCATCTCACTACATTATCTCTAGACTAGGCTAGAGTGCGGTGGCTACTCATAACTGGAGACATAGCAGCCTGCAGCTTTGAATCTGGGGCTCAAGCGTTCCTCCCACTTCAGCCTCCTGAGTAGCTAGGACTACAGGTGTGGACCACCATACCCAGTAATTAAAACAATTTTTTTTGTAGGGATGGGTTCTCACTATGTTGCCTGGGCTAGTCTCAAAATCCAGGCATCAAATTATCCCCCTGCATCAGCCTTCCAGAGTGCTAGGATTATAGGCATGAGCTGCTTCACCCAGCCTGCTTGATATTTTGATTTTGTTGTCGGAAATAAGAATTTTGTTGTTAAAAGTATTATGTCAGAAATAAGATCTGAGATCTGAAATATTCCTCTTTTTTTTTAAGGAGAAGCTCTTTGAATCGGTGGCTCATAATCTTTATATAAAACTTATGTATTCGACCTTGAGTATAAAAAAATTTTGCCTTGTCCTGTTAAAAGTATAGATTCCTAGGTCTGCATTTAGAGAGTGTTTTAGTAGATTTGGGACAGGAAATAGGTACCTGGATGTTTAACTTTACATCTTAGGGATATTCATGCAGATAATCTAGTCCTTACACCACTTTGAGAAACCTGACCCTTAGAAGCTTTTTCTTTTATTCTTAAGAGATTTCCATGACCCTACTTTTGCAGGTGGAAGAGAAATACAATCTTCACTTTGCTTGGAAGAAAATTATTTGAGGCAAAGAAAACATAGATATTGTTTTTTGTGGTATGATTTCTGTTGTATTAATAGTTGGGGCCAGGCATGGTGTCTCATTCCTGTAATCCTAGCACTTTGGGAGTCCAAGGTTGGGAGGATCATTTGAGCCCAGGACTTTAAGACCAGTCTGGGCAACATGGCAAAACCCTGACTCTACAAAAAATACAAAAATTAGCTGGGCATGGTGGCTTGTGCCTATAGTCCCAGCTACTTGGGAAGTTGAGGTGGGAGGATTGATTCAGACCAGGAGATCGAGACTGCAGTGAGCCGTGATTGTATCCTACTGCACTCCAGCCTGCGCAACAGAGTAAGACTCTTTTTTTTTTTCTTTTTGTTTTTAAAAAAATAGTTGTTAAAAAAAATAGTTAAAAAAAAAAAAGGTTGACAGGTGCTTGAAGAAATAGGTATGTTCTGGTTTTCAGAAGTTATTTTTTTTTCCACTGCTAGATATGGCAATTTCTATTTAAGTTCAGAGTCCTAGGTCTGACTAATTAATTAAAAACTGCCTTGAAGATAGAGTGAAAAAAATTGCAGTACCCTGTTCATCATACTCATAACTCATGTAGCCGAGTGTGGTGACTCCTGCCTGTAATCCCAGCACTTTGGGAGGCCGAGGTGGGCAGATCACTAGGTCAAGAGTTCAATACCAGCCTGGCCAACATGGTGAAACCCCGTCTCTACTAAAAATATAAAAATTAGCCAGATGTGGTGCTGCATGTCTGTAATCCCAGCTCCTGGGGAGGCTGAGGCAGGAGAATCACCTGAACTCAGGAAGCAGATGTTGCAGTGAGCCCTGATCGCGCCATTGCACTCCAGCCTGGGCAGCTGAGCAAGACTCCGTCTTGAGGAAAAAAAAAAAAAAAATCAGTAAAAATAATGGTTTTGTCTGGACCTGCATCTGTTTTCTCTTATTTAGTGTTCTTAATGATAAATGAAATTCTGGTTGGTCACTGGCATTATGATTTAGGGTTCCAAGTACAATATTTCAGTGCTAGAGTAATTACCTTCGGTCAAAGCCAGTGCTTTAGATTATAGATTCTTTAATTTTATCCATCAACAAATATGCACACTGTGCTGCTGTTGGTTTACTCTGAATAGGTGGACAAGTGATAATAGAGAAATAAATACATAGAAGAATACATGAAGTTCTTTATTTCGTTACAGCTGCACCTTTTCTGTATTTCCCCTTACCTATACTTGCTTCCTTTACTTCTGTGGCTTAGATTGCCTGTTCTTTAAGTGCATAGCTTTCTTGCCAACAGTTTTTCTTCCTTTCGCCCATTGCCTTTACTTTGCTCTTGTTGAAGAAAAATCACATACTTCTGCATATTGCTACAACTCTAAATGCATGGTTTCCATTTATAGTTGGACGCCTCTCAGGTGCCCTGTACCTTCCAAGTTTCTCTAACCAGCTTTTTCTTCATGTTTAAAATCTTTTTCACTTTCATTAAGCTGCCATCTCCTCATTCAGCAGATTAGCGGAGCAGAACTTCCTCAGCCAACATCTTGCCACCAAACCTAATTTGTCTGTATCTGTCCCCATCCTTCCTGAGAGTATATAGCCTATTGATTATGCTCTTGGCAGTCAGGCTTAGGTGGGTTCAAATCCACCCTTGAAACCTTAGGCAAAGTTAGTTAACCTTCTTGAAGTTTGATTTCCTAATCTATAAAGTGAGGGCAGTAATACTTAACAGTACTCCTAGAGGTTACAAAGGCCTTAGCATATTATCTTATAAGTACTAATTTTTCAATGCAAAATGATGATGATATTGTAAACAGTCTTTTAAACAAGGAAATGAAGGGATCTCTTTCTCTCTTTTACTCTAAGCTAAGCCTACTGCCAGTGAATTGCGTCCCATCCCTTTTGGGACATTGCTTGGCTATTTATTCTCACTCTTCACTGATTTTTCAAAATCAACCTTCCTATTGGCCCTGTTCCTATCAGCATTTAAACATGATAAAATTTTTTCTTATTTAAAAAATCCTCTTTTTTATATCCTATATACTTTTGCAATACTGTTCTACTAATTTTCTTCCCTTCACAATTTCTTGAATAACTTGATTCTATTTTCTATTTCTATTTTGTTCGTCTTTCACTTACTCTTAAACCACTGAAATCTAGGTTTGACCCCCATCATTCCACTGAAGTGACTTACTAGTGATTTCCTTGTGTGAAGTCCAGTGGAGACATCTCATTGTTTACCTTAGATTCTTCATTAGTAGTCGATTTTGTAGTTCATACCCTCCTTCTCGAAACATTTTTTTCAGTTTCTGTGGTATTATTTTTGTCTAGACAGTCACCAAGTTCTATAGGGCCTATCTTACAAAGCTCTCAAATTCACCCTACTTACCTTTTCTATCTCCATCCCCACTACCTTAATACAGTCCATTTTCTCTTGAATTATCACAACAGCTCCTTAATTGGTCTTCCTGTAGAGTCTTGTTCCATTCGAATCCATTCTTCTTGTTCTGATGTGAATGATCTTTGTAAAATGCAAAACTATTTTGATTCTCCAGGTTAAAACTCCATCCTAGTTAGTCTAGTCTGAGTCCAGTCTTGGTTTTATAGAGCACTATGTAATTGATTCCTTTCTTCCTCTTAAGCCTCAACTCTTTCTTCACTCCAAGTCACACCAAAGCTGTTTGTGGTCTTAAAGTCCCTTGCTTTGCCTAGAAACGTTTCTGCATGATATCTGTTCTGTTTGGAACAAACCCCGGAACCCTTTCCTTTTTACTCCCTTTTCTTAGCTAATTCTCTCTCTTCTGCGTGGTCTCTGTTGACTTCTTTTGGGAAGCTACCCCTAACCCTTAGAGATTTTTGTTTGATGCCTTCCTATATTATGTGCTTCTCTCTTTATAGCACTTAACACCTCGTATTTTATTTACTTAACTGTGTAAATAGATATAATTTTCTCAGCTTTCTCCTTTGACTGATATCCTCTGTTAGGAAAAGTTCTTTGTCTATTTGTTCACCGTTTTATCTACAGTGCTTAGTACAGTACCTTAGCTTAATAGGTAAATGAATTAATGAATAAATGGGTGAAATCTTGCTGGTTCTTCAGGTATTTGGAACTAAGAAAAAGTATATTAAACATCGTTACTTTAGCCTAAGTATATGTTTGGCTTATTTAAGCCTTCTGTGTAAACTACTCCAAGTGGCTAATCTTTTCTTACAGTTTTAAGCCAAATAAACAAAACAAGGAAAATACAGCTTAGCTGTCAAACATGATCTTTTTTTTTTTTTTTTTTAAGTCTTGTAGGGACATACACATATTGTGCACTCTAATGTGGATGTAGTCTACCTTCCAAATTAAGGTAGATTCTGGGAAGAGAAACCAGGTAACCTTTGTAATAGAGGCCATTGAAAGAATGGCTATATTTTCAGGATTGCTGATGAAACCTTTTATGCAAGAGAAAATAACATCTGAAACACATTAGAAAATATACTTCTTTCTGAGGGCTAACACAGATAACATATATAATGAAGACTTTTTGGAAAGAGGCAAGTGTTTTTGTACAATTGTTTGAGGTTATCAAAACTTTTACGAATGACATGTTTTGTTAGAAGATTGTCTACTCTGATATATATATACATTTAATTTTTTAAAAAATCTAGTACTCTTCTTTCTCTGCCTTTGTATTCTGTTACTGAATTAGTATTTGTACTAGCAGATGAATAAGATCAGGAAGAGTTGTTAAACAGACTAATTTTTTTACTCTTTCTGCTGTATTTGAAAGTAAGGCAAGAAATGAAGTCCCCATTTAGGTTTTTTGGATCGTTACTGAGTTTTAGATATAGGTTAACTGTCCCAATGTATAAAATCTGAGCTCAGTATTACAGATAAATTAGTATATGTAAATAATTATATTATGAAAAGAATTTTATGGCAAGAATCTTCCACCCATACTTAATGTTTCTGAATTTCGTTTATGTCATCTGTAAAGTGGTAATAATACCTAATTCAAAGGGTTTTTCATCAAGTATAAGTATGATTACATATGTAATCATAACTAATGTATATTCAGTAAATATTTGTGGAATGAGAGTATAAGTTAGGTAATACCGGTATAAAGAATAAAATTAATAGAATTGTAAAATTATAATGAATAATATTATAAGGTAGCAAATAGCTAAAAAATAATTTCTTTAAAATTTTAATTTCGTCGAGTTTAAAATTATATAAACTGAGCCCTTACTGGATGCTCATACACCTGAATACTACTTTTACCATTTATTTATTTATTTAAATACTCTTTAAAAACCACTGTCCTGTAAATACTTAAGTTGGTCTAATATGATTGTATAAAAGGACTGCCATTACTAAATTGAAGGGACTGTTGCCCTTGAATTTGTCCTGTCTCCAGCCTCCGCATCAGAATGTATTAAGAATATATAGCAGCTGTGCCAGATATAATGGTGCCTGTTTAACTACTGTGCTAAAGCACTAAAATTGAAAGAGTAGAAGTGTACTTACTTAATAGCTTAAGTTATATAACTGTAGTAGGTCTAAAGATTAGATTTATTTGAGAAAGGTTTTACAACATGGGAAATGCTTTAGCAGCTGTCACTCTTTAGTAGAATACAGATAATATCTAAAAAGGTATTTCAAATAAATCCCTCCATTGAGTCTAGATAGCAGCTGAGATTTACAAATTGATGAGTTCCAGAACTGGTGGCATGATTGCACTATGTCTTAAAGTTTAACCAGAAATAAATGGCAATAAATTTGCTAACATAAAAAGGTTAATTTTAAATTAATTAATCAGATGGGATCTCTTAAATTGTGATATTTCAACTGGTGCAATCTTAAATATGTACCTTAACTAAATACTTTCTCATTTGCTAGCCCAAGATAAAGCAATAGTGGCTACAAGGAAGGTTGATAAATTTATATTTACAGTACATGGGTTCAAACTGCGCAGGTCCACTTAAGTGCAAATTTCTCCTTCTTCTGACATCGCTGAAACAGCAAGACCAACCCCTCCTCTTCCTTCTCCTCAGCCTATGCAACATGAGGAGAATGAGGATGAAGACCTTTAGGATGGTCCACTTCTATTTAATGAGTAGTAAATATATTTTCTCTTCCTTATGATCTTCTGAATAACATTTTTTGTTCTCTAGCTTACTTTATTGTAAGAATATAGTATGTATTATAGGTAACATACAAAATATCTGTTAATCAACTGTTTATGTTATATGGTAAGGCTTCTGGGTCAACAGTAGTCTTAGTAGTTAAGTTTTGGGGAGTTAAAAGTATTTTAGACTGCACTGGGAGCATCTGTGCTCTTAACCCCTGTTGTTGCTCAAGGGCCAACTGTATTTATTTTTTAAAACAGACTTTTTAAAAAGCATAGTTTTAGATTTACAGAAATGTCTAGAACATATTACAGGGTTACTGTATACTCTGTACCCAATTTCCTCTATTATTACTATCTTACAGTAGTATGGTATGGTACATTTGTTACAATTAATGAATCAACATTGTTATTATTAACTTAACTTTATACATTATTGAGTTCCTTAGTTTTCACCTAATGTCCTTTTTCTGTTTCAGAATCCCATGTAGGATACCACATTACATTTAGTTTTCATGTCTCATGAGTCTTCGCTTGGCTGGAGCAGTTTTTCAGACTTGCCTTGTTGTTGTTGATCTGAACAGTTCCTAGGGGTATTAGTCAGGTATTACAGATGCCTCTCTGTTTGAATTTGTCGGATATTTTTCTCATAATTAGACTGGGGTTATGGGTTTTTGAGAGGAAAACAATAGAAGTAAAATGCCGTTTCTATCACATGCTACCAGGGTGCACACTGTCAATAAGATTTATTGCTATTGATGTGACTTTAATCACCCAGCTGAGGTCGTGTTGGTCAGGTTTCTCCACTGTAGTTATTCTTTTTTCTCCCCTTTTCATACTGTATTCTTTGGAAGGAAGTCACTATGCACAGGCCACACTGAAGTAACAGGGAGCTGTGTTCCCTATTCTTGAGGGCAGAGTGTCTGCGTAAGTTATTTGGAATTCTTCAAGGGAGACTTTTTCTCTTTTTCCTCATGTATTTATTTACTCATTTATATCAGTGTGGACTGACAGTTATTTTATACTTTGGATTATAAGGTGGTACTGCTTTATTTATTGTTGCTCAAATTGTTTCAGTTTTTGGCTGTTGGGAACCTTTGTATTGGCTCTTGTGTCCTTGTGATATAACCCCAGCAAGGTGATATCTTTTTTTGTTATTTTTTGAGCGCTTCCTACTTCTTGGCACTATAAAATACTTGACGCTCATTTTGTATATTTCCTGCCTTAGTTCTAGAATCAACCATCTGCCCAGGGAACCCTAGTTCCTACTGGAGAATGGTATTAGAAACCAAAATTTGGATACCAAATGCGGTTATTGCTGCTGGGCATTGTTACTTTTATTTAGCTGTCTCAGCTGATACAGCAAGAAAATGTGTGTATATGAACCCATGTATATGCATGTATCTATAAACTGAGCTAAACTTGAGTTCATGTAATGACTCCCAACTCTAATCCATTACCACATGGATCATTCTAACCTCCTTCCCTTGTTTATCTGTACATTTCCACTCCCACTCCAGAAGTGGCAATCCTGGCCACCTGTCAACCATTTAATTATTTAATTTCATTATATGTGGACATCAGTATTAGAATTGTGAATTGTGAAAAACTCTATCAACTAGAATACAGTGCTATGTACAGTTCCTCTTGCCTTTAGTCTTACAGATGCCACTCATTTCCAGTTATTTAGGTCAGCACCTTTTATTCCTGCCCCTCAGTGAGGTTCTTTGAGACATTCTTGATACAGTCAGATTCTTTTATTCCTGAACTTGTAAATGACTTTAAAAAAATTTGCGAGGCGGGGCGCTGTGGCTCACACCTGTAATCCCAGCACTTCGGGAGGCCGAGGCGGGCGGATCACGAGGTCAGGAAATCGAGACCATGCTGGCTAACACAGTGAAACCCCGTCTCTACTAAAAATACAAAGTATTAGCCGGGCGTGGTGGCGGGCCCGTGTAGTCCCAGCTACTCGGCAGGCTGAGGCAGGAGAATGGTGTGAACCTGGGAGGCGGAGCTTGCAGTGAGCCGAGGTCGCGCCACTGCACTCCAGCCTGTACAGAAGGAGACTGCGTCTCAAAGGAAAAAAAAAAAAAAAATTGCATACATTCAGATTCATTCTTTGTGCGTTAAAGGTTTATGGGTTTTGATAAATGCATGGTATTATATACCCAACATTGCAGTGTTATATGGAAAAATTTCACCAGTCTGGAAAAAAAGTTCGGTCTGAAAAAAAGTTCCCTTTGCTTCATGTATGCAACCCTTCTCCAACCACGTTAAACTTCTAGGAACTACTGATGTTTTTATTGTCTCTGTAGTTTTGCTTTTTATGAATTGTCATATGATGAGAATCATAAAGTATATATAGCCTTTTAGACTGAAGAAATTTTTTTAAATGTTCTTTCCGAGTATCTTAGAAACATTGATTTAGAATAACTGATTAAAGTCTAATCCAAACTTCCATCTTATATACCACCTCTCTGCAGCATCCTTTTGATGGCCAGTCATTCAATATCTGTTTCAGTTTATCTAGTTCTAGGGAATTCACTACTTTATGAAATAGTACATACCATTGTTTGTTATAACAAATTCTTTACTTGGTGTTAAGCCTCAGATTCCTCCCCAGAAATTCTACTCAGTGATATGGATTTGACTGTGGGATGACTTGAAATAGGTCTGTTCTCTTTTCTACGTAGCAAGTATTCGTATCTTGAATGCAGTTTCAGTATACCCTATTCTGCTTTAAGTTTTCTGCTCTTCAGAGCCATAGTTGATTAACAACTTCAGTTCTAAATAGGATGCTCAGAGTGTAATTTTATATGTCAGCTACATAGCTTTTTATGAAGTTTCCTTTGCCATTTTCATCTCTCTGAAGTTTATCTTATACATTGTGATCATATTAGCCTTCCAAATGCAAATGTTTGCTTGTATAATCATTGTTTGTTTAAAACTTGCATTTACTCCCTATTGCATTAGAATGGTATGCTTTACAACAATTTGTGAAGGGCATGCTTCACAATAATCTGTGAAGTTTAAAAAAAGGTATAGATGCTCTACTTCCTGGGGATTCTGGAATTGGACAGATTTTGGAGACTGTCCTATTTTGTAGAAGAGGAAACTAAGAGCCTGATAAGGTATAATATTTGATATTCTGTCTAGAATGTCTTAACCTCTTTTTACCTTTCCTTTTGAAATTCCATCTATTTTTCAGGATTCAACTTGCTTTTTACTTCTTATATGATGCATTGTTTGTATCTCCCTGAAATGATCATTTTGTTCATAACATGCTTATGCATTCATCATGGCTAGTTAAATTTTGCATATGTGTATTTCTCTTAGAGTATATTAATCATTAAAAGTCTAGCAAATTCTAGGAATTGACTAAGAATTTTATAAGCTTTCTTATTTTTCAATATTTAAATAGCTACTGTTCACACAGTCACATCTCCTTCCCTAAATTGTAATGGTCTTGAAGGTAGTGCTGCATGTTGGTTATATGTGCATCCTTTAGAATGGTTGATATAACAGAACATACAGTGAATGTGTGTGGTAAGCGTTTGAATGGGTTGATGCAAGTTCAAGATAATATTACATGTTTTTTGAGCAGCACTTTATACTTTACCTCATAGTAAGCCAATGATCCAGCTGAGAGGACCACAATTTTTTTGGGGGCGGGGGGCCTGTCAAGGCAAGTTCATGCCATCCTATACTTATCTGGTTGTTTTGTAATTCAATGCCATATTTTTTGTTTATGTGGTTAAATGTTATCTTGTTGTTGATCTGGTTTTCTAGCTTGCCTGTTATTTCTTAATCCTGATTTTTAAAATCTATAGTATTTGCTGTCTTTCTCAGCTTCATATTCATAAATTTGGCAAGTTTGTCTTTTATGTGTTCATCTAAGTGTTAAGTGTTGCAAAGAATTGAGGCTTGTATGTTCCTTTAGTATACTTAACTCCCAAGATGTCATAAACAGAATATTAAAACAATGCTCTAAATATAATCTAGAACTATATCTGAACTGTCATCACTGAAAAGTCATCCATCTGTATAACTACTCAGCTCTTATTTTCTTTTGTAGTTTCTGTTTTCATTTTTATGAGCACTATCTGTTTCTTGAACTTTACTATGCTATGGGACAGCATTAAAGATGTAGAAAAATGGCTCTCCTCTTAAAAATCACACAATATAATAAAATAAGACATTCATTTTAAGATCTAAAGGGATAGGTGTACCTAAAAATTTACTCCTTCAGGAAGTGTACTGTTTAGTGACCTAGGGAACAGCTAGTCTCTTCATAAACCCACCATAATATTCCTGATAATTTCCTTTTAGAAATGTCTTTTGTGAGAGAAATGTTATTAATGCCTTATGAGTAGACACTATGAAGTAGGAGAAACTTATCACATAGGTCTTTTTAAATATTCTCCTCTTTGAGGGCAGTAACTTTGCATACTTCTAGCTGTGGGCAGAGCTGATAAGCCCAATTGTCAGATTGATTCTTTATGAAGAAAGCGGAGAGCAGAGACTTAATGCTGTATTTGTGTATACAACATAAATGGAATCCATTTACAAGTCAGAAAGGAAATGTAGTAATGAGTGACCTGAGTAGTACAAGTATCTTAGGATCCTTGAATATATTGCTTGGAAAAAAAGCTTTTGCAATTATCTGTCTTACCTGTTTTCATTTTAAAGACAAAGAAGCAAGACCCAAGGTTTAATGACTTGAATACCATGGTTGTTGGTAGAGCTGGAACTTGAACTAGGACTCTTAGGTGAATCTTAAAGTTCTAAAAGAGTGCAGGTGATCTCTTTGTAACATTTTCTTCCTAGAAAAGTTATTTTCCCTTTAAAAAAAATTGTGCAATTTCTTATGCATATAAGACTAATGAAATATCTATGAACAGTTATAGAGTAATTATGAAATCAAATAACCTATCATTGTTTAACCACTATCCAGGTTAAGAAATAAAATATTGATCGCACTTCACAAGTCTCCTAGGAATAGTTCTTCAGTTATACCTTGCCCCTTTCCTCTTCCCAGAGGTAAATATGATCTTTTGAGAAAATAATTCTTTGCTGTTTTAAAAGCTTTTAACCACCTATATGTGTATCCTTTAACAATAAAGTTTAGTTTTTCATGCTTTTGAACCACACTGTATCTGTCCATTTGTAATACATTATGTTTGTGATATTTATATGTGTTGATGTAAATAGATGTCAATTTTCACTGCTATATTAAGCATTCATATTAGATGGACTTTGGGGTTATTAATAATGCTGCTATGAACATATGTCTTGCACTATGTATATTCAAGAGTCTCTTGAGGTTGTACCTAGGTCTGGGATGTCTGGATCTTAGGGTATGTACATCTTTAACTTTACTAATTAATTCCAAACTGAGATATTCTAGTCTGTTCTGAGAAAGCTGTTTGCTTCGTGTTCATACTTGGTTCTAAGATATAGACCTTCAGGATCTCAGCCCAAAGGCTGGACTGGTTTCAAAGTTCTCCCTTGATAGGCCCTAGACTCCAACTCTGATCTTCTGCTGTTTTAAACTGTCAAAAGGACTGCTCAGCCTCTCAGTCCTCTCTTCTGGATCAATAAATTGCTCCAGGCAAAAGTGCCCCCAAAACATGTTTTATCTTTCTGGTTTCCATCTTGTGGATCTTTGCCTTGTAATAACTCACAGTTTTGTTAGCTGTTTGATGCTTTTAAAAACTTTAAAATATTTTCTCCAGCTTTATATTGGTTGTCTTCAGGGAAGAATTTGTTCTGAATTTGCCTTGTCTGTGTTTTCCAGAAGTGAAAATTTGAACCCACTGAGATTTTAGTTTTAGTTACTGTATTTTTAAATATTTTATTTGCTTCCTTTTCAGAGCTACATGCTCAATTTTTGTAGTTTCCTATACCTTATAAATATTTTTGAGCTCATCTTTTATTCTTATTATTTGTGTCTTGCTTTCTTGCATGCTTGATAATTTTTTAATGTGAGCAGGCTGGACACCGTTGCTCATGCCTGTAATCCCAACACTTTGGGAGGCCAGGGTGGGCAGGTCACTTGAGGTCAGGATTTTGAAACCAGCCTGACCAACGTGGTGAAACCCCGTCTCTACTAAAAATACAAAAAATAGCCAGGCGTGGTGGTGTGTACCTGTAATCCCAGCTACTCAGAGGCTGAGGCAGGAGAATCACTTGAACCCGGGAGACAGAGGTTGCAGTGAGCTGAGATCGCACCACTGCACTCCATCCTGGGGGACAGAGCGAAACTCTGTCTCAAAAAAAAAAAAGGAACAATTTTTTTTTTTTAATGTGAGCTATTCATTTTCTTTGGAAAATTACTTATGGATTATCTTTGAGGCCCAGGATGAAAATGTATTTCTCTAGACAGGATTGCATTTGCTTCTGTGGGTATCTTGATTCAGCGTTGGAGGTGGGAGGGGATTGTGTCCCTGTCCAGGGCCATTGACTTAAACTGTAGTCATGGATTGAGGTTTAGGGGACCACCCAGGTAATATAATTTGGGGCAGTAAAATATGTCTTCTTTCCTCAGTCCAAAGGCAACTCTCCTTGGGGGTTGGAGTGAGGGATAGGGTCCCAGCTTAACGTGGAGAGAGTTTCCTATTACACTATCTACCTTGGTGGCTTTGTCTTATGTTCCTCGGCCAAGTGAAGTCTAGAAAACTGAGCTCAAGCTTGTATGGTTCGGTACCTGCCCTCAAACCAAAAGCAATTTTAGTTCTCCTTTTGCCCCTGTCTGTTTATTCTTTCACTTAGATTTTGGCCTGTTAATAAAGCCTTAGTGTCTTGCTGATTTGTCCATACTTCTAAAATAAACAAGTACTTGGTTTTTGCTTTGCTCATTTTAAATTCAGGATTTTACTTATTTTCAATACAGAATTGATCTTTATACCTGGAAGGCATATTATTGGGAGCTAAGGTATTAGTTTATGTCTTAATACAGAATATCATAAAAAACTTTTGATCACCATTGACTTCTGGAGTTTCATTGAAAGTGAGTGGGCCTGGCTTATGCCTTGTAATCCCAGCACTTTGGTAGGCTGACCTGGAAGGATCCCTTGAGGCCAGGAGTTCAAGACCAATTTGAGCCACATAGCAAGAACCTGTCTATAAAAAATGTTTTTAAAATTAACCAGGCATGGTGCTATGCGCCTGTAGTCCCAGCTACTTGGGAGGCTGGGGTGGGAGGATCACTTGAGCCCTGGAGTTTGAGGCTGCAGTGAGCTATGATTGTGTACTCCAGCCTGGGCAATAGAATGAGACACCATCTCTAATGAAAGAAAAGAACGAAGAGGGAGAAGGAGAGAGGGAGGGAAGAAAAGAAAAGAAAGAGAAAGAAAGTGAGAGATTATTTGTGAGTTACTGAATTGGCACTTCCTGTAAACTCTTTGAGCCCTTCATTAAGGAAGAGAAAGCATCTTATTATGTAGCTCTTATTTCACTGAATTTTAAAATCTTGTGTGCTGCATACATACATTTATTGTTAAGTCACCTGATGTCCTCTGGTTGTTTTCAGTATGTTTAATGAGGCTCAGTGTTCATAGGAAAATCAAGCTGCTCTTTTTGAGTAGCAAAGTGTAATGAAGACTTTTTATTCCTTGTTTTTTATTTAGGAAAAGTGTAAAACGTAGAAAAACTAAAACAGTAATATGATAAGAATCTGCATAACCTTCACCTAAATTCACCAGTTGTTAACAACTTAACATTTTCTAATGTATTTTCTCTCCTTTTACCCTTATTTTCCTTCCCATCTGGTACAATGTACTTTTAAAATTGCTGAGTCATTTAAAAGTGGGTTGTATCCTCCTATACTTCAGCAAATATCTCCTAAAAAGAAGGGCATTTCCCTGTATAACTTTAAATACCATTATTATACTCCAGCAATTTAACATTGGTACAATAAAATTATATACTCCACAATGTATATTTAGATTTTTCCATTTATCCACAAAAATGTCCTTTATAGCTGTTTAACCCCTGAGGGGATCTAGCCCAAGATTCTGCATTACATTTGCTTGTCATGTCCCTGTGTCCTTTAATCTAGAGCATGGCTTGGCAAACCTTCTTAAAGGCCCAGATAGTATATAGTTTAGGCTTTGTGGATAATGTGATTCTATTGCAGCTCTTCCTCTTTGTTATTATAGCTAGAAAGCAGCCATAGAAACTAGGTAAACAAACGAGTGTGGCTATGTTCCGATAAAACTTTAGACTTCTGTATAGCTCTCCCTCTTTTTTTGTTTTTTGAGACGGAATCTTGCTCTGTCACCCAGGCTGGAGTGCAATGGCATGATCTCAGCTTATAACAACCTCCACCTCCTGGGTTCAAGCAGTTCTCCTGCCTCAGCCTCCCAGGTAGCTGAGATTACAGGCATGCACCACCATGTCCAGCTAATTTTTGTATTTAGTAGAGATGGGGCTTCACCATGTTGGCCAGGCTAGTCTCGAACCCTTGACCTCTGGTGATCTGCCTGCCTTGGCCTCCCAAAGTGCTGGGATTACAGGCGTGAGCTACTGCACCGGGCCCTCTTTTTTTTTTTTTTTTTTTTTTTTTGTTTGTTTGTTTTTTGAGATGGAGTCTGGCT
>NW_012105797.1:86440-136355 GCF_000951045.1 Mandrillus leucophaeus | reverse complement strand
TTTAGTCCCCTGGAGCAACTCCTACTAAGTTTTAATGTTTATCTTGCACTTCACTCCTTATTAAAATTCTACTATTGATGTCCTATTTTAACTTTTTTTGTTTGTTTGTTTGTTTGTTTTTTGAGATGGAGTCTGGCTCTGTCGCCCAGGCTGGAGTGCAGTGGCCGGATCTCAGCTCACTGCAAGCTCCTCACTGCAAGAACGCCATTCTCCTGCCTCAGCCTCCCAAGTAGCTGAGACTACAGGCGCCCGCCACTTCACCCGGCTGGTTTTTTGTATGTTTTAGTAGAGACGGGGTTTCTCCGTGTTAGCCAGGATGGTCTCAATCTCCTGACCTCGTGATCCGCCTGTCTCAGCCTCCCAAAGTGCTGGGATTACGGGTTTGAGCCACCGCGCCCGGCCCTCTTTTTTGTTTTTAATGACACTATTTAATGACTATTTTGAAGAATCAGGCTGATATTTTGGCAGAGTGTCCTTGATAGGGATTTTTAAAAATGTTTCTCCATTAGTTTTTTTTAAGATTACAAATGCCCATGGAATCTTAAGGGTTGTTACCACAGTAGAAATGGAAATCTAGTTTTTTGAAAAAGATTCTGATGCAGTTGAATATAAAATCTTTCCTTCTGTTTCTGTCTGCCTGTCTATGCCTCCCTCCTGCACTCCTTCCTTCCATCCCTCCTTGATTATTGTGTATGTAATATTACTGCCTAGAAATTGGACTGTAAAATTAACTTATAGGCCAAGCACAGTGATTCATGCCTATAATCCTAGCACTTTCGGAGGCTCTGGCGGGAGGAGTGTTTGCAGCCAGGAGTTTGAGACCAGCCTGGGCAACAAAGCGAGACCCCATCCCTACAAAAATCAAAACAAAACAAAACCCCAGAGAACCAAATTCACTGGGAAAGGTGGCATGCCTGTGGCCCTAGGTACTCGGGAGGCTGAGGCGAGAGGATCACTTCAGCCCAAGAGTTTGAGGCCGCAGTGAGCTATGATTGCACCACTGCCCTTCAACCTGGGTGACAGAGTGAGACTCTGTCAAATAAATAAATAGATAAGTAAGTAAGTAAATCAACCTCCAGATTACTAATTCCTTGACGTTCTCTTTAGATGTCAGGATTTTTACCCATATACTCTTTCATACAAATGTTTTTATATTCATAAATGTAAATAAAGAATTCAAGAGGACTTAGATATTGAAAAGTAGTAAAAATAACTTAGATAAGGACTTGAAAGGGCATTTATACTTTGGCCAAATATATAAAACTAAAATGTCTTATGTTGGAGATGTAAAATTAAAAACAGTTCTGGTTGGGTGTGGTGACTTAACGCCTGTAATCCCAGCACTTTGGGAGGCCAAGGTGGGAGGAAAGCTTGAGGCCAGGAGTTTAAGATCAGCCTGGGCAACACAGTGAGACTCTGTCTCTACAAAAAATTAAAAAATTAGCTGGGCATGGTGGTGCACGCTTGTCCCAGCTACTTGGGAGGCTGAAGTGAGAGAATTTCTTGAGCTTGAGAGGTAGAGGCTGCAGTGAGCCATAATCTGACACTGCCCGCCTGCCAGGGTAACACAGCAACTCCCCGTCTCAAAAGGCGAAAATAAGAAAACCCTAATTCTTTGACACAAGTAAGTTTGCTATTGTTAGCATTGTGTAAGATTTAGATTTAGACATAAATAACAAATAATTTTAATAGATTTAACATAGCTATCCTTATGGAAAAGGTATAACTATGATTTTGTCCATGCAAAAATATGTGTAATTTTTTTTTAAGTTATTCTATTCTCTTGCTTGGTTCAGTGAGTAGCAAAAGTAAAAGCAGGATATTTTACTGGCATTAAAGCGTTTCAGGTTTTTAGTGCTTGAGTTTCTTTTAGATACCTGTCTGAACATCTTGGTGATTGGGTGCTATCCTACCACCTTTATTAGTTTTGACTGAGACAAAGTTTTTCTTCATATTGTGTCTTTATCACAATTTGCTCCTGGTTTGACCCTTTATACTCTATAAAACAAGTCTTTTTTTTTTTCCTGCATAGCTGTTTGTTAAATAAAAATGGAAATGGTATTCTAGTGGAGGTTTTCATTTCTTGACTAAATATTCTCAGAGACTTTAACCATTCCTCACATAGCAGCTCCACCATAAATAGCTGGTATGATCTTGGGGAGTTATTTAATCTGTGCTTGGTTTCCTTGTGTTTAAAATTAAGAATGTTGGTACCAGGGTCATAAAGTTACTGTGAGGATTGAGTTATTACGTTTAAAATACAACATTTGGCATGTAGTACACATTCAGTAAATGTCAGACACCACAGTTGACTCTTCAGCAACACAGGGATTGGGCATAGACCTCCTGCGTAGTTGAAAATCCACATATAACTTTTGACTCCCCTAAAACTTAACTACTAATAGCCTACTGTTGACCCAGAAGCTTTACTATATAACATGAACATTTGATTAACACAGATGTTATCTGTTACATGTATTTTATACTGTATTCTTGCAACAAAGTAAGCTAGAAACAGAAAATGTTATCAAGACAATCATAATAAAGAGAAAATGTATTTACTATTCATTAAGTGAAAGTGGGCCAGCCTAAAAGTCTTCACCCTCATTGTCCTCACATGGAGTAGGCTGAGGTAGAGGAGGAAGAGGAGTGGTTGGTCTTGCTGTCTCAGGGATGTCAGAGGTAGAAGAAAATTTGCATGTAAGTGGATCCATGGAGTTCAAACTGTGTTGTGTTGTTCAAGGGCCAACTGTATTGTTATTTCATCTTACATTGTTTCTCATCCATCTTGTCTATTCATGAACCTGTTTGTCTTTCTCAAAGCATAGCTGAATGCAGTGGCAACTGTGAGCTGATCAGCCCAGAAGGAGTAGTACAGTCCTCACCTCCCCCATTAATATGGGTCAAAGAGCCGGGGATGGTGGCTCAGGCCTCTAATCCCAGCACTTTGGGAGGCCAGTACTTTGGCAGGCCAAGGCGGGCGGATCACGAGGCCAGGAGATTGAGGCTGTCCTGGCTAACACGGTGAAACTCCGTCTCTACTAAAAATACAAAAAATTAGCCGGGCGAGGTGGCGAGCGCCTGTAGTCCCAGCTACTAAGGAGGCTGAGGCAGGAGAATGGCGTGAACCCGGGAGGCAGAGTTTGCAGTGAGCTGAGATCCGGCCACTGCACTCCAGCCTGGGCGACAGAACGAGACTCCGTCTCAAAAAAAAAAAAAAAAAGGGGGGGGTCAAAATTGGAATTGATTTTTAAACATTCGTTGTGGGGAATTTAAAACATTAAAAAAAAGTAGACAGACTAGTATGATGGACCCTCATATACCCATCCTCCATCCCCAGCAGCACAACCAATGCAGCCCTATTTGTACTTCATCCAGTTCCTCCGTGGTATAATTGTAACTCGTCTGTTATACTTAGACTGCATGCCTGGTTTATCTTGATAATTACTAAAGCTTTTAGGATAATGCCTTGTTTTCTTAGTAAATAATTGTTGAATTAATGAAAAATGAATCTTGCCTTTGGATTCATGCCTGGATCAGCTTCTGTAGTTTGCTTGTGTAGGTGGGTGAGTGGGATTGAAAACAGATTTGTCTATATTTACTGTTTTTTAGATGTCACTTCGGTTTTGTTTAAATAATTTCTTCCATATCTGCTCATGGATATATATATATGTATGTGTGTATATATATATATATATATGGTAATCTTACTGGTGCAGTGTCTGAGTACGCTGAGAAATCCAATTATCTGGGATTGAAGACTTCAATTTACTATTTTCTTAGAGTCTTCATTATTTTGAGCTTGAAGACTTTACCCATGTTTATCATAGGCCGTCCAATCTGATAATCATGTTGTCTTAGCTAAATGGAAGCAGAATTGAAGAACTGTACCTTATTTGCCATCTTTATTGGAATTATTTTTTAAGTCAGATTTATTATGGAATAATTTACATATTGTAAAATTGTGGTAATTTATTGGCTTCAAATTAGAGGTCCTTCTTCCCAGTGTCCGTTTGCTCCAAACCTAACAAAAAGACAGCTGCCATTGTAATTGACTGTAGTACCTTTTTCAAACTTGTTTTTTCATAACCCTATTTTTACTTGTGCCTTATTGTTACTCTGCCTACACCTTTTACTGAAGTTTTAATATATTCACAGTTGTTTTTAAAGTGGTACTGAAGTGTGTAACTCCTGCTTAAAACAGGGATAGAGGCAATGTAAGTCTGGTTGTATTCATCTAGTGGGATAGGAATTCTGAAGGTGCAGTATGACAATTAAGAGTATTGCCTAGAGAGGTTAGCTTCTAGCACTCAGATCACTACCATCACCCTAAGATTGAGCCTATGTGAGCCTGCTTAGTAGAAACAGCCAGCTGAGACAGGATTTGTACACTGCATACACCTCAAAGCAAAAGAAGGCTTAGTGAAAGTGAGTTTAGATTTACCCTCTGTAATTTATCCTGTAGTGACTTAGTATAGCTCTGCCTTTCCCGCTCCTAGCTCTAGTTTTAAATGAAATATCTCTAGCTGGAGAGGAATCTTACCCTTCAGCGTTAGCAGTTTTACCTTAATTATTAAAAATTTCATCAAAGATTAGTTAACAAGGTCTTGAAAACAAGAATAAGATTTGTTTTAGACAGCAGGCTGAGAAAAGTATTCTGATAGAGAACATCATATTGCCATGACACCATGGCCTGTGAACCTCAAAACTGCAGTATTTCACCTTTGATACTTCTGCTAGTTTGCTTACTTCTGAACTTAAAAGATTCAGAAAATGTATTCATTTAGAAAATATCTATTGAGCATCTACGTGCTGGGAAGTATGTTGCATACTAGCTAAACAAAACAATGAACAAAACAGATGAACTTGCCATATGGAGTTTATAGTCTAGTAGGAAACAAAATGAAAGTTACTTGAAGCCATATAGAAAAATTGTGCTTTGCTTATACTTTAAGGATTTAACCAATTATTTTAAAGTGAACTTGGAGTGACTTTTCCTTGAGTTGTTTTGCAAAATGTATTTGCGCATTCAGAGCTTTGGGTTTAACATGTTTCTCTATGTGTGCTGGTAATGTGAAATTAAATATTAGAGAGGCAAAACAATTTAAACAGAGGGAGAATATTAGAATACATGTATTATAGTGAGATTTCAGGATAATGACTTGTAATACATTTGTGTGGATAAAACTGTATGTTTGTTTTGCCAAATGGACCTTTGCAAGCAGAAAAGAATAAATATCTTTATGGCCTTTCTTCTCTTCAAATGATTAATACTTAAGAATTGAACATTTGTATTTATCTTTCATGTGGAGGAAAAAAATGACAGATTTGTTGATGGAAAAGTAAATCTTTCAAATAGGAGGGAGGGTATAATAGAGCAAATGGAAACCGTGAGACTAAGATCACGTTGGAATTATGTGACAATGTCACGTGTCTCTTGGTGAGAAAACATGCCTCAGATTCCTTATTTCAACAGAGTACAACAAAGTGCCTGAATTGAGTGATCCCTCCTAGTGTTAAGATTTTATCATTTTAATTTTTTTTTTAATCTAGCAGTTTCTTAACGACTTGGATTGTTGGAAAGTCAAAATGCTCTTTTATTTTGGTACTTGTTCAGGTTCAAGAATTAAAAACTTAAGATGGGGGAAGAAGGCTTTGCTTTCTCTAACTCTTATTTTCTGTAGGTACTTCGTAACTCAGGAAGACCTCATTTATTCCCAGTAATATGTTTTACTAAACTCTTTCAGGTAACTCTTAAAAGACTGTGTGACTTAATAGTAGATCATGGCTTGAACTCAGTTTTTATTTATTGTTGTTACTAGAAAATTTTTGTGAAATATTTTTCTTTGTCTCTGTAGTTATCAGAGACTACTGCAGACGATTGCTGTACTCGAGGCTCAGCGTTCTCAAGCAGTCCAAGACCTTGAAAGTTTAGGCAGACACCAGAGAGAAGCACTAAAAAATCCCATTGGATTTGTGGAAAAACTCCAGAAGAAGGTATACATTGAACCCTTTTTAAGATTTACTAAGATCTGTTTGGGAATAGCTTAAGAGAATTTGGCTAATTCTTTTTTATGGGTATATACTTTCTAAAATGTTTAGTTTTTTTTGGTCTATAATTAGCCGTACTACTTAAGGCAAGATACCAACTTCTTCCACCTCCACCAGGCAGACAATAAAATATATCCAAATGAAAATAGCTAGAAGCTTTTATTGGATATTTGTATGGGAACTTGTCCTATTCCTTAGCCATTTTTTTTCCTAGCTTTTCCTGTTATCTTCCCCTTCTTTGAGTATTTTTCCTCCTCTGTATCAGGACTTAGGGATTAGTAAAGCTAAAAGAAAAAAATACTTCAGAATTGATTAACTACATTTGTTTCTGGGTTACTTTTGCACACTAGTACCTTTGTGCATATTGAGAGAGAAAACAATGGTGATCAAAACAAAATCTATTTTTAAATATCTTTAGAGTTACGATAGCCAAGTCCATGAGGAAGAAGTATAAATTTTACTTAATTCTGAAATGCCTTTTTTAAATGTGAAAATTCTACATAATTTTGTTTTCCTTACAACAGAACTTTCATGCTTAACACTTAACCACTTAAAAGCGATACAGGTTTTTATAATGAATTTCTTGGTGTGTAAATATGGAGATGATCTTGATGTGCATTTGTGCTGTAATAGGGACCCACTAATTGTTCACTAAATTTCAGAGGTATAATATTAATCAGCATTGTATGAAAAGATTAGAACTGAAAAACGATGAAAAAGAATCCTCTTCTTAAAAAAGAAATGAAATCTTATCTTGTGTGACAACTTTAGTATCTTTATGAGTTACCTGTTTTGAATTAGTTACAAAAGTGGTCTACCAGGTATTAGGAGAGCAGCTCTGGGGACCTTATTTCACTAGATGTGTTAATTTATTATTTGAATGTTTCTAGGTATATTATTTAGTTGGTAAACATTTCTTTCTCTTCATACTTTTAGAAAACATTGAATATCATAATAGATGTAGAGTCTATATGTTGATTTGTTAAAACTCTAAGGTTTTTAGAATTTTGGTGTATCTTCTGTGTTAAAGTGAGGCCCCTTTAAGTGTTTATTGATTCTGCATTGCTGTTATTAAATAATTTGCTGGTACAAAAAGATATAAGACTTATAATGGTTATTTACAGTGAATTCAACTAAAACAGATGGTGTTAGTAAAGTAAATACTAATGAAAAATTCATTAACTTTAATTTCATTTCATTTACTTTCCCGGGTAGGCAAAAAGATGTAATTAGGCATATTTACTAGATTTGTATGCTGTTGATTATTTCCTGTTTCTTCACTTTCAGGTTTAGTTTGAACAGACTTTCATTTCTTTTTTTTTTTTTTTTTTTGAGTTGAAGTCTCACTAGGTCACCCAGGCTGTAGTGCAGTGGGGCCTGATCTCGGTTCACTGCAACCTCTGCCTCCTGGGTTCAAGTGATTCTCCTGCCTCAGCCTCCTGAGTATCTGGGACTGCAAGTGCACTGCACCACGCCTGGCTAGTTTTTTTATTTTTAGTAGAGACTGGGTTTCACCATGTTGGCCAGATTGGTCTGAAACTCCTGACCTGAAGTGTTCCACCAGCCTCGGCCTCCCAAAGTGCTGAGATTATAGGCTTGAGTCACTGTGCTCAGCCTGGAATGGAATTTCTTTTCACTTTATTTCAGAAATAAAGATGTGATGTTGACCATCTTAATAATTTTTTATAAAAAGACACAGAAATATATTAAATTAAGATACTTTAATAACCATGAAGTTATTAGTGTCTGAGAATTTTTTTTTTTTAATTAAAAAAGTCATGTTCTTTGGAAAAAAATTTTCCTACTAGGTTTAATTTAAAAGGTTGATTCTTCTATTTTTCTGGGTTTGTTCATACAAACTCAATTTGCCTATTTTATTTAGGTTTATCATATTAGTTATGTTGTTGACTTGTAAAATGTTTGTTTTAGTGGACATATAAAAAATTCCTCTTAGTTCATATTAATGAAACTGGTGATATATATTGGTATATGGAATGCAGAGAACATTTATGGGTTGTTAGTTTTATTTAATATTACTATCATTATTTTAAAAGACACTGCCCTCCATCTAGAAGTAGTACTTAGGTTTTGCTAAATTCATTTATTCACTTATCATCTTTAGCATTTAATATTTAGACTATATTAATTAACTTTATTGTCATTTGGATTTAAACATGAATAGAAATGCCCCGTTGATTATTTGGATTTGGAGTCATCTGAAAATTTGACTGTGGTTGATTATTTCTTTAATTACATTTAGACTTTTACTTTATCTTGTTTTTTCTCCCCTGCCCCCAGGCTGATATAGGGCTTCCGTATCCACAGAGAGTTGTTCAGTTGCCTGAGATCGTATGGGACCAATATACCCATAGCCTTGGGAACTTTGAAAGAGAATTTAAAAATCGTAAAAGACATACTAGAAGAGTTAAGCTAGTTTTTGATAAAGGTAAGAAATCATATGATAAGAATGTAAGTAGAAAAATATCTGGCAATGTTTTGCTTTAATGGTTCTGTATGTGGTCTTATTTTTCAGTAGGTTTACCTGCTAGACCAAAAAGTCCTTTAGATCCTAAGAAGGATGGAGAGTCCCTTTCATATTCTATGTTGCCTTTGAGTGATGGTCCAGAAGGCTCAAGCAGTCGTCCTCAGGTAAGCAGTGTGAAATATTGGAGTAGGAAAATTTGAATTTTAGACAAAACATTTTAACATTTTGTGGTTTGTGTTTTTAAAATTAAAGCGTCTTTCACTGGAAGGTAAAGGAGATAGGAACTTTGAAATTAAGAGAAACTTAGGTTGGAGTCCTAACTTACGAGCCGTGAACCTTCAGACATCATTTATGTTGAAGTCTCTAAGCTGCGGTTTCCTTTTGTATAAAATGTAGTTAATATTACCTATGTTGTAGGGTTGTTGCTGAGGATTAAATAGGTAGTGTATGCAATGTGCCTAGTACAGTATCCGACACATAGTATTTAGTCTAAAAATAGTAGCTCCTTTGTGTGTAGTGAAATGTGACCAGGATTTGAGTCCTGGCCTTGCCACTCTTAGTAGATGACCCTCAGTGGACATGTTACTTTTCAATTCTGAGCCCACATTTCCTTTTCCTTTTTTAAAGCGTGAAGTTACAGTACTATTTTGTATTTCACAGGATTGCTGGGAGTATAAAACCAAACGAAATAAAATAATGTGAAGGCATTTTGTAAACAGTAAAAACAAAAAGCATATACATTAAAAAAAATTTACTCAAATATTTCGAAATTAATTTAAAAATTCCACAATTTGTGTGTTATTTGGCTATATCACAGGTTAGATGTTGTTATTTTCTCTCTGACAAAAGCCTTGTCTTACGTGCAGATGATAAGAGGACGCCTGTGTGATGATACCAAACCTGAAACATTTAACCAATTGTGGACTGTTGAAGAACAGGTAATAGATATTTCAAAATTGTGTAGGCTTAAAAAATAAAAGTAAACAGTTAACATTACAGTCAATATTATGAGGCTTACGCCTGTAATCCCAGCACTTTGGGAGGCTGATGTGGGTGGATCACTTGAAGTCAGGAGTTCAAGACCAACCTGGCCAACATGGTGAAACCCTGTCTCTACTAAAAATACAAAAATTAGTTGGGCGTGATGGTGTGTGCATATATAATCCCAGCTACTCGGGAGGCTGAGGCAGGAGAATTGCTTGAACACAGGAGGCAGAGGTTGCGTTGAGCCAGGATCGTGCCACTGCACTCCAGGCTGGGCAACAGAGTGAGACTCCATCTCAAAAAGAAAAGAGTCCATATTTTGAGTCAAGTATATATTGTTGTTTGTGATACCTGTTAACCATGAGTTTTAAATATTTAGACTTATTTTTGTATACTTTTTTGCATACTTCAAGAATTTTGGATTTTGAGAATGTGTAAACTCTTGTTTGGGGATAATTTTAAAAGAAGGAACCTGGGTTTTGAGATGGCAGTAGAAGTGGATGGAATAAAATAGATGTTTTTGTAATATAGCTTTGGGAGAGAGAAAAACCTGAGGCCAGTAAAACTGAGCTTCAAAGTGCATTCTTATTTTTGTTGTCAAAGGGAGATGAGGAAGCCAGTCAGCGTTGGCATACAGCTAACATTTTTTTTTGGCTAGTGGCTAGGGTTGTTAGTGGGTGAAGTTTGAGGCACATCTTTATCTCATATGGTTATTAACCCCACAGCTATACATTTAGCAGTTTATAAAAAGCTTTGGGAAATCTTTATTTATTTCAAGCATCCAGATTTTTCTGCATCTTCTGCAACTATGAGAAGATATAGGAGACAAGAAGGAATATTAAAATCAAATATTTGAATAAAGGACCACACAAAAGAAGGAAAAGCTTCTTTTAATAGTTGAAATTTAAGTGAATTCACACGTTTTTGTTAAAACTGTAAGGGGAAAGACATAGTCTAGTAAGAAAAGATGGTCAGTGGAAATCACTAAAATGTGTAATCTACCAATTTGTTTACTTATTTTCTGTTTTCTTATGAGATCTTTTTACTCACGTGAATAGAAAACTTTTGTAAACTCTTTCATAAGTTTATTCTCTAATTTCATTGTTCCCTGTGAAGTCTTAAGTTTCTAACTAGAAATTTTTCCTACCATGAGGGTTTCTAATAATGTAACCCCCAAAGGTGGGAGAGAGTATTACACTTAGAAATGAAATGTGAATGTATTTATTTAGAAATACAGTATTTAAAATTAAATACATATTTTCTTAAATTTGGTCTTGGGTATGGCTTAGAAAAAACTGGAACAGCTACTCATCAAATACCCTCCTGAAGAAGTAGAATCTCGACGGTGGCAGAAGATAGCAGATGAATTGGGCAACAGGACAGCAAAACAGGTAATTGAGGAGATGACTGCAGATTGCTGGCATGCTTTTGGTAGTTTTTTAATAAAGGAGAATAATGCTGACATTGGGCGATCTGCCATAACACTTTCAGCTACAGAGTGCTGTAGTATGTTTTTTTTGTTTTGTTTTGTTTTTAAATTGTATATATTTTTGTTGATTTCAGAAACAAGTAACTTGAGATACTTCTGCTTTGGATCATTACGAAATATTAAAAAATGAACATATAATGGACTTAGTTTCTCTTGAATGCTTACTAAGTATACTAATTGTAAACTTTTTGGTTATACTGTGCAAACAGGTTTGTTTCATTGCCTTAGTATTCCCTGGTTGTCTTTCTAAAAATGTATCTTGCAGTTTACTCCTTCATATTCCCATCTATATTAATAGATGTGTTTTTATACTACAGACACAAGTGTTCATAAGTTGAAATATGTGTTTAGCTTTAGAATCAAATTTAAATTTACTTGAATAATTTTTGTTTGGCCTAGATTTTAAAATATATGTGTATTTGGTGACAGTTTATTGTTATTTTTAGATTCTTGATGAGTATTGAATTCTTAGCATTCATTAGATACTCATGTACGTTTTAATTTTTAAAAACAACTCAGGTATTGTACGTCATCTCATTGTGTTAAGAGACTTGTCATGTTTCTTTAGGTTGCCAGCCGAGTACAGAAGTATTTCATAAAGCTAACGAAAGCTGGCATTCCAGTACCAGGCAGAACACCAAACTTATATATATACTCCAAAAAGGTAAAAGAAAATACATGAAAGTAAACTGTAGATTAAATTTATTAAAGAATGACTATGTAAAAATGTACACATTTGACAGAATAGTGTTGCTGTATTTTAAAACTTCTGTTCATTCTAAGCATTTCCTTATATTGTGCATAAATGCAGGGTAAGGACTCCATTATTGCTACTCAGTGAAATTCTGTGAGCTTTAATGATTCTTCATTATTTTCTTAGGAGTAATATGAATGAGTGCTACTTGAAAGATTTTAGATTCAAAATATGTTAGAAAGGGCTTTGTGAGGGTAAAGTTTTTAGGATATTTGATTATTTAATAAATACAATCAATTTCTGTTTTGTAGATAATGCTATATAAATCCAAGAATAGAAAGATTTATTATATTCTAAAGCCAGGCACAGTGGTGTGCACCTGTTGCCCCAGCTACTTGGGAGGCTGAGGCACGAGGAACACTTGAGGCCAGGAGTTTGAGTCCAACTTAGGCAACATAGAGAGGTCCCATGTCTTTAAAAAAATAAAATATTTTATTTAATCCTTACTACAATTCTTGAAGTATAAATAGTCTTATCATCTTCACTTTACTGACATAATATTAATAGCTGTTATATTGAGGGTCTCTGAGCCAGACTCTACTGTTCTAAAACCTTTTATTAGATAAGGAAACTGGGCCCTCGGGTATGTTGAGTGAATTATCTGGTCACTTAGCTGCTAAGTCTGGGAACCACTGATTCTCTCTCATTCTGGTGCCACGCTTTTTCTACTATTCTCTGTTGCCTTCTACGGTGGAGAAGCTACCATTTCTTTCCCAAACAGGACACTACATTAAAATGTAGCCAGTTTCGGCCTGGCACAGTGGCCTGTAATCCCAGCACTATGGGAGGCCGAGTTCAGTAGATCACGAGGTCAGGACCAGTCTGACCAATATGGTGAAACCCCATCTCTACTAAGAATACAAAAATTAGCCGGGCATGGTGGCACACACCTGCAGTCCCAGCTACCCGGGAGGCTGAGGCAAAAGAATCGTTTGAACGTGGGAGGTGGAGGTTGTAGTGAGCCGAGATTGCGTCACTGCACTTCAGCATTGGTGACAGAGGGAGATTCTGTTTCCAAAAAAAAAAAAAAAAAAAAAAAAGGCCAGTTTCTTGTAATAGCAAAAAATAAAGACACCTAATTGGCTGTTTTAAGTTTCCTTAGTAAGTTATCCTGGTACTTCCCCCCCCGCCACCACTGCCATCTTTCTCGTAAAGAGAAGCTAAGAGTATATCTAGTGCTGTTACCCTTCCATACTGAAGCTATTTAATGTAATTTTACATTAAGAATATTGTCTATACAGTTTCATGTTTTACACATTTAAAAAAAAATTTTTTTTAACCAAGCTTGTTTTAATTTGCCAATTGTTTTAAATGTTTTGGATTTCCCACCAAATATAGCATAACCTGTGTTAGATATGTAGAGTTCATCCTATAACTGTGGAATATCGGAACCTTATGTTAATCAGTGTTTAATGTAAGAGTTCTAATTTTCATGGTTAATTTCTAAGCTAACGTTATAGATGTGTTGTAACCATATGTTTTCATAGTTAACACTGGATAATGATAACAAAAGGAATACTGGAGAACCTACATGTGTTTTTTTCCCTTAGGTGTACTGTATTTTGGCTGTGAAGATCTAGTACAGCTATATTTACAATGATTGTTTGCCATGGTTAAAGTTTAAATTTGGAAGCAGGTGAAATGATGGTTCTCCGTGTAGCTGAGGGTGTTCTTTGTGACTGTGCTATTGATCAAGACAGGCAGGCAGCATAGTGGTAGAAAGTGAGAATTTGGGCACCACACAGGCCTAGTTTATAATCCTTGTTCTACCACTATCTAGCTGCAACACACTGAACAAGAAACCTAACTTCCCTGTCCTCAGTTTTCTCATCTTTAAATTAGAGATGATGATAACTACTTTATAGGAATGTTGTAAGGATTAAATGACATCAGCATAGAGCAAACTTGTCCAACCCATGGCCCACATACCACCTGTAGCCCAGAACAGCTTTGAATGTGGCCCAGGACAGATTGATAAACTTTCTTAAAACATTACAATAGTTTCTTCTTTTTTTTTAGTGTTAGTGTATTTTATGTGTGGCCCAAGACAATTCTTCTTCTAATGTAGCCCAGGGAAGCCAAAGATTGGACAACCCTGGCATAGAATAAGCAGTCAGTCAATGTTAGATAAGTATTTTCAGATATTCATAATGTTATAGATATTTTCCTTTTATTGGGTAGTTTTATTCCTGGCATAGGCCACTTCATCCTCTCTGATCTTCTATAAGATGACCATAAGAGTTCAGTGCAGCCAGCATTTGACTGCCAAGAGTATGATAAATGCTGGGGATACAAATATAAGCTAGATACTGAGCATGTGGTTCATTTTACCATTGTTGGAGTATTTCCTCTACATTTAAAAGAAATTTTTTTAAGGCTAGTTATGCTTAAAATTAAACACAGAAAGCATAGAGAAAGCAACAACATAAGAGTATGCTAAAGGATAGAGTGAAATTCTTCTGATAGACTTGTTGGAAGTAACATTTGTATTTTTTATATTTCTGATTCTTGTAATGATTTTTCACTGTCCCAATTAAAAATTTGTTTTCTTATTTAGTCTTCAACAAGCAGACGACAGCACCCTCTTAATAAGCATCTCTTTAAGCCTTCGACTTTCATGACTTCCCATGAACCACCAGTGTATATGGATGAAGATGATGACCGATCTTGTTTTCATAGCCACATGAGCACTGCTATTGAAGATGCATCAGTAAGTTACCTATTTAGTTATTATACACATCAAGGTATAGAAGAGAGTAGGATTTTCTAAATATTCCACTCTTCAGAGAATGTTGGTTTCTTTTAATGAACAAGTCACATGTATAGTTTTTAAGTAATGTGCTTTTGTGAGGAAAATTTCAAACATATACAAAAATAGAATAGTATAATGAACCTTAGCAATTATCAACCTGAGGCTACCTTATTTTAATCTCTACTCCCTCCCTACCCACCTCAACTCTGCTCTGGATTATTTGGGAGCAAGTCCCAGATACTACACAACAAAATTTTCATATTTATAAAAGGTAATTTATTATATAGTGAAATGTATAGTCACCGTTCATTATTTTTTTTCTAATTTGTTCATTCAGGTTTGGATCCAAATAAAGCCCATAAGCCACAATAGGTTCATTCTCCCTCTTTCACTTTCCTTTTTTCCCCTCTCACAATGTTTTTGTTGAAGAACTGGTTCATTTGTCCTGTAGAATTTTCTAGTATGGATTTTATTGATTACATCTTCTTCTTGTCATTTAATCTGTTCCTCTGTTTTCTGAACTTCCTGTAAATTCATAGTAGGTCAAGAGCATTGATGAGATTCAGATGTATTTGTTTGTTAGGGTGGGCAGGACTACTTCAGGTTTACTTTTGTCAGCCTGGTTGTCTCTTTTTTTGGCATAACAGCCACTGATCATTGCCTAGATCGATTAATTCATTAGATGTTACAGAATAGTGATTATGCTATCATTTTTTCATTTACTTGATGGACTATTTTATAAAGTAATCCCCCTGCCCCCCAGTCAACTATTTGGTTACTCTGAGGTACATATAGAAAAGGTAGGATAATTGCTCGATTCTACCTTTATTTTCTTTTTCTTTTTCTTTTTTTTAGACAAAGTCTCACTCTGTCGCCCAGGCTGGAGTGCAGTGGTGTGATCTCGGCTCACTGCAGCCTCTGCCTTCCAGGTTCAAATGATTCTCCTGCCTCAGCCTCCTGAGTAGCTGAGACTACAGGCGTGTGCCACCATGCCCAGCTAATTTTTGTATTTTCAGTAGAGGCTGGGGTTCACCATGTTGGCCAGGATGGTCTCGATCTCCTGACCTCGTGATCCGCCTGCCTCGGCCTCCCAAAGTGCTGAGATTATAGGCATGAGCCACCATGCCTGACCTATTTTCTGGTTTTTAAAATAATGAGTTCATTTTGTCATATCCTTCAAAGATGACCAATGAGGTTTAAAAATTTTTTTGTATTCTTATAAACTATTGGCCGTAAGTGTATTTAATGTAGTTCAATTCATTGATGTTACTGCCTTTGTTAGTGTTCAAACTGGCCCATATTTGGATAGTTGTAGCCTCTTTAAGTTGGCTTCTAAGTTCTTTTGATAAGACTCTAATAGTGTTTAATAGCTTCTTTAATACCCGTTTTAACAAGGAAAATCCAGGCTTATCTTGTATATTTCCTGCCTCAGACCCAGAGTCAGTCCTTCCTTTTACTGGGAAATGGTATTTAGAGACTATATCCTGACTGTAGTAATGTTACTTGCTGCTGGGTTCACCTTTGTTTCTAGGCCTGTTAATGGACAGAGCTGGGAAATATGATACATTTTTATTTTATTTAAGGATGAAAGACATGATTAAGTTCATATTTTAATTTCAAATTCAATTTAAGAACTCTAGGACTTTTATCTACCCTAATTGTTCTTAAATATGTATCTCCTTTCTCCAGGTTAAAAGTCACAGTTCTCACTTCCTTTGTCTCACACTGCTCAGAACAATCTCAGAATATATTAATAACCAACACTACTATTAATACGGTTCCTGAAAACAGTTTGTTTTTCAGTTCTTTATTTTGTCTTTTATATATATATATCCCTCTACAGAAGTAAAGTCAAATTGGTTTTTAAATTATCTTGGAATAAATAATTCCTCTCAGTTGTTGCCATGGTTGGATATTAATTCACTTTATTTACTTTACATATATAGGGATTTCTTTTTGTTGCTGTTAATATTTTTTATTATTTTACTATTCCTGAAATTATTTTCTCAATATTTAACTGGATTCTGATTCCTTGACTAAAGGACATAAAGATTACCCTATATCTTCCTTAATACTCTGATTATATAGAATTGGAAAAGGATATTTTAATGAAAAGTTATCAAATAAAAAGTAAGCTCCTTGTTCTATAGATTAATCAAATACTGATTGTATACTTTGATATCAAACCACCTTAATAACTGTATTCATAAAAATTTTTAAATTTCCTTTTAAACCTGTCTTTTGAAAAATGACTATCTGCTGTGTCTTAAACATTAGCATTTATGTATAATTTCATACTTTGTGATGATTAGATTTGTACATCTGAGAAATGTTTATTTAAATTTACTGTTAGGCTTTGCTAGGGGTTAGATACATAGTTATGAACAAAATATGTCTGATCTTTGTGCTCATAAATTGTAGTCTTGTGGGAGAAGATAAATGTGTAATCACATCAGTAAATCACACATTTAAAAAAGTGCCTCAGACCGGGCACTGTGGCTCATGCCTGTAATCCCAGCACTTCGGGAGGCTGAGGCGGGCAGATCTCCTGAGGTCGGGAGTTCAAGACCAGCCTGGCCAACATGGTAAAACTTCGTCTCTACTTAAAAAAAAAAAAAAAAAATTAGCCGGGCATGGTGGCACGTGCCTGTAATCTCAGCTATTCAGGAGGCTGAGGTGGGAGAATTGCCTGAACCTGGGAGGTGGAGGTTGCCAGGAGCTGGGATTGCGGCTCTGCACTCCAGTCTGGGCAACAGGAGCAAAAGCTCCATCTCCAAAAAAATAAATTAAAAAGTGCTTCAAAGGAAAAATAGATGCTAACATAATTATTTAAGAGGTACTTAATTTAGATTGAGAGTTTCAGGGGAAGACCTGAGAGGGTGACAGTGAAGATGGTACTTGAAGTATGGATAAAAATTGGCCAGATGAGGAGTGGTGGTGGAGTACTTAAAAGAAGTACAGTTTGGCTCGGCGTGGTGGCTCACAACTGTAGTCCTAGTACTGTTGGAAGCTGAGGCAGGAGGATCACTTGAGCCTTAGAGTTCAGGACCAGCCTGGGCAGCATATCGAGACCCCATCTCTACAAAAAAGAAAAAAGAAAAAATTATTAGCCTGGCATGGTGGTGCATTCCTGAAGTCCCATCTACTCAAGAGGCTGAGATGGGAAGATTACTTGAGCCTGGAAGATTGGGCCTGCAGTGAACCTGGATGATGCCACTGCATTCCAGCCTGGGCGACAGAGGGAGACTCTGTCTTAAAAAAAAAAAAAACAACAAAAAGGCCAGGGACGGTGTCTCATACCTGTCATCCCAGCACTTTGGGAGGCTGAGGCGGGCAGATCATGAGGTCAAGTGTTGGAGACCAATCTGGCCAACATGGTGAAACTCCGTCTCTACTAAAAATACAAAAATTAGCCGGGCATGGTGGCACATGCTTGTAGTCCCAGCTACTTGGGAGGCTGAGGCAGGAGGATCGCTTGAACCCAGGAGGCAGAGGTTTGCAGTGAGCCGAGATCGTGCCACTGCACTCCAGCCTGGGAGACAGAGTGAGATTCCGTCTCAAAAAACAAAACAAAACAAAAAAACCCAAAACCCTCAGAAAAACCCACAAAAAAACAAAACCCAAAGGTACAGTTTGACAAATTGGCAAAATACAGTAGAGTGGATTGGATTTGATGTAATTTTTGTTGTTGTTGAGTTTATTTATTTATTTAAAAATGAGTGCCAGTTGAAATTATTCTGATCACTTTAAAATAGCTACTCAAAATGTATATTTATGAAGCATCTTGTGGAAAAATTTATAGATTTTAGTTTCTCTTTTCAAAAAGCAATAGCCAGAACAATTATTTATATGTTATTTCCTCTGTGGCTTCAAAATCTGTATACAGTTTTAGCTCCATTTGATATTAGTCCCCTTTAAGTAAGTTTAAAGTGATTATGATTAGGAAATCTATGAGGTTTAAAAAATTTTTTGTTTTAATTATGGTAAAATACACATAACATGAAATTTACCATCCTCACCATTTTTATAGTATAGAGTTCAGCAGTGCTACGTACAGTCACATTATTGTGCAGCCAGTCTCCAGAGCTCTCAGCTTACCTGACTCAAACTCTGTACCTATTAAACATCTGCCCAACACCCCTCTTTCTAGCCTCTGGCAATCATTATTCTGCTTTCTGTATCTATAAATTTGACTACTCTGCATTCCTCAAATAAGTGGAAGCATACAGTATTTGTCCTTTTGTGACTGGCTTGTTTCACCCAGCATATGCTCTTCAGGGTTCATCCATTTTGTAGCATGTATCACAATTTCCTTTTTAAGGCTGCATTATATTCCATTGTATGCCACATTTTTATCCATTCATTTGTTGATGGATACTTGGGTTGCTTCCGCCTTTTGGCTATTGTGAATAATGCTACTGTGAACATGGGTATACAAATATCCTGCTTTCAGTTCTTTTGGGAAGTAGAATTGCTAGATTGTATAGTAATTTTATGTTAAACTTTTTGAGGAACCACCATATACTGTTTTCCATAGGAGCTGTACCATTTACATTCTCACCAGCAGTGCACAAGGATTCCAGTTTATTTACATCCTTGCCAACATTGGTTATTTTTTGTTTTCTTTTTTTAGTAGTAGCCACCTACTAGGTGTGAGGTGATTTAACTTTTCTTAACCTTAGCCTTGCTGATCACATGTAATCATATCCTTAGCATTTAAATGCAAATTTAAAAATTAAAAGTGTTTACACTCTTTGCATTTGCAAAATACCTGAATTAAGTAAATTTCATTGTGACATTTCTTACTATATTATCTAATTATTTGGGTCACTTATTTATTAGTGTATAGCATTACTTTTGTTGTCTTTCTCAGTGGTGACACAGGATGGTAATAATCATCTAACATCTTTAGTTGACAAGAATTTGAAATGGATAGTGGGGACAGGCGCAGTGGCTTGTGCTGTAATCCCAGCAATAAGTGAGGCCTAGAGGAACAAATCGCTTGAGCCCAGAAGTTCGATACCAGCCTGAGCAACATGACGAAACCCATTTCCACACACACACACACACACACACACACACACACACACACACACACAAATTAGCCAGGCTTGGTGGTGTGCACCTGTCATACCAGCTACTCAGGAGGCTGAGGTGGGAGAATCGCTTGAGCTTTGGAGGTTAAGGTTGCAGGGAATCCCACCATTGCACTCCAGTCTGGGTGACAGAAACCCTCTCTCAAAACAAAAACAAAACAAAGCAAAAAAACAGGAAAAAGTGGGAGATAGATCGATGAAGTGTGAAATTGTAAAGAATCTTTTACTCAGCTGAAGACTTTGGACTTGATGCTGTAAATAGTCAGGAAACCATTGGGAACTTTTAAGTAATAGTAGGGGCAAAGGAGGGGGTGGATACTAGAGGACCGATTTGAGAGAGATTGTAGAAGATATTAAGAAATGACAGGATTTGTTACATTCGATATAAAATGGAGTGAAAAACTGAGGATAACACTTAGATTTCTGACTTGGGCTGCTTTGTGTAAGCTTTTGTTTTCTTGATGTAAAATAACATAGCACTTAATACCTAATGTAGCAGGAGGAATGGGTGGGGTAGGGCTTGTCTGGTCCAGGATTGGGAATTTACAGAACATGGATCAGAGAATTGCAGATGCTTTTAGGAAATTAGTGAGCATGGGATCAGTCATGAGTAGCAAAGGAAAGAAATGGATCCTGGGTGGCAGAGCACAAATGAATTGGGAGAATAGGAAGCAGAATAGTGATTAGAAATTTCAATGAGGTTAAAAAAAAAGCTGATTATTTGGGGTGAGAATATGAGAGAAGTAGGAATAACAGTGGAGGTAGGAAATCTAAGCTTAATATTTTGGATGTAAAATACTTAGAGTTGAAGGCAAGGTCCAAGGTATGGCTGTTGGAATGGGAGACTCTGAGAAGGAATGAAGATGAAGATCATTTCAGTAGAATCAGTCTAAGATTAGAGGCCAGAAATAGCGAGTTGGGCATCTGTGATAATCTTGAAGTTGTCTAGGATGATGAACCACAGTGTTGTCAGCAATTTTAAATAGACGAATTTTGCATGTTAACATTTTTGAGTAGAAAACTGCTGTCAATTGGGAGGTGGGGGATGGTCCTGAACATATGTATCTAAAAGTTCGGAATCATAAATAGACTTTATACCTTGAAGACCAGTTTATTAAGGGATACTTCAATTTAATATATTATTTTTAAATTTTGAGACGGAGTCTCGCTCTGTCTCCCAGGCTGGAGTGCAGTGGCATAGTCTTGGCTCACTGCAACCTCCGCCTCCCAGGTACAAGCAATTCTCCTGCCTCAGCTTCCCGAGTAGCTGGGATTATAGGTGCGTGCCACCATGCCCAGCTAATTTTTGTATTTTTAGTAGAGACGGGCTTTTGCCATGTTGGCCAGGCTGGTCTTGAACTCCTGACCTAAAGTGGTCTGCCCATCTCGGCCTCCCAAAGTGCTGGGATTACAGGCGTGAGCCACTGCACCTAGCCTGCTTAATTCATTTATATAGTTTTTACTGTTTATTTCTTTTACAGTCTATTGTAAATAGTCATCTTTGTAACTCAGTTCATCCTGTTGAGTAAGAGAGAAGTGTTCTACTTTGATCATTGGGAGTACAGAGCAAAAAACAAGAGCAGAGATTGGTTTGTTTATTATTGAGAAAGTGTCATGTTTACAGGAGCAAATGTAAGAACCTGTTAGATTGGAGAAAAGAAACTTCCTTAAATGAGGGAGAAGTAGATTACAGGTCACTCAGGTAACCGTGAAAATGTAAAGATGGGATTGGGTTTGCAATAGTGTGTAACAGAGGTGAGAATCATGGCCGCGCTTCCCTTTTACCTGCATTGAAGTAGTCTGCTACAATTCAGAATTACTATTGTGTTTAAAGAAAAGTCCTCCAAAAGCATTAGTGGAAAATACTGCTAATAGCAGCACTAATTTTCTATGAGTACTAAAAGGTATTTTAAAAATGAAAAATATCAGTAGAAAAATATTCTGTATCAGTATTTCTTACCCTTAATTCATTTTCATTACCAAACCAACATTTTTATTTTGTTTTTTTTGATAGGATGACGAAAGTATTCCTATTATGTATAGGAATTTACCTGAATATAAAGAACTATTACAGTTTAAAAAGTTAAAGAAGCAGAAACTTCAGCAAATGCAAGCTGAAAGTGGATTTGTGCAACATGTGGGCTTTAAGGTAAGTTCTACTTAATTTTAGTATTCATTTAATTTTATTTTTTTATTTATTTAGAGACAGAGTCTTGCTCTGTTGCCCAGGCTAGAGTGCAGTGGCATGATCTCAGCGCACCGCAACCTCTGCCTCCTGGGTTCAAGCGATTCTCATGCCTCAGCCATCCAAGTAGCTGGGATTATAGGTGTGCGCCACTACGCCCAGCTAATTTTTGTATTTTTAGTAGAGATGGGGTTTCACCATGTTGGCCAGGCTGGAGTATTCATTTAATTTAAAAGGGTGATAAGAGTTAAAGTGGTTTCTGTAGTGTTAAACTCCAGAATTGCTAAGCATGTAGGAAAAAAGTTTATCTTTTATCCCATTCATTTATACAAAGTAATGGTGCCATCGTTCCTGATGTGAAGAGTGTATTATTTACCAGAGTGAAGACAAACATACAGGTAGCTATCAATTGAGGTAAAATGTGAGGCGCTTTTATTTAGCTGTTTCTCTTTTTGTTGCTGTTGTCCGTGGATCAGAAATGGGGTTTTTTTCCCCTTTCTGATTGAGAGGCTAATAGAAATACATATACTTATTCCGCAGACTTTTGTAACACACATTATGTTCCAGGCACTTTGCTAAGTGCTAGAGATTCAGCAGTAAACAAGACAGACTCAGTTCTTGCCCTTATGTTGTTTTCATTCTCATAAGGTATTTAGAGAAGTTAAACAAAATAGTTGAGTGTGGCTAGAGTACATACTAGAGAGTAGTTAGAGGCTGCTTGCACCGCCTTGGAAATTTTGCCAAGGAACTCACACTATCCTGAGGTTGTGGGGGAACCATTGAATGATTTTAAGCAGAAAGTAACATGAAATTTACGTTTTGAAAAGATCATTCTAGTTACTTAAACTATTGGGGGTGATGATCTTTAGGAAAGCAGTGGGTTTGAAACTGACCAGCTTTTCCCCTCATCATTTTGGCCATAGTATGGAAACTTAATTAGAGGAAGGCAAGACTAGAGTCAAGGAAACCGGTTAGAGATTCTTTTGATAATTTAGACAAAAGATGAGGGTGTCCTGAACTTGACTGGTGGCCATGGAAATAAAGATTGGCAAGCTTGAGAAGCCTTTAGGCATTAGAATTGACTTGGTTGGACTGGAGGAAGTAATAATGAGACCATAAACTTGGTGGTGTTGGTGGGTAGACAGGAAAGTATTGATGTGTGCTGTGACTGGTAAACCAAATTGAAAACAAAGTTGTACCTTTGATCCTCTAGAGTAGGCAGTAATCATACTATATTAAATGATTTTCCCTCTTGATCTTTCAGTGACCCTACTTCTCCATTAGAGATTTTCCTAACTGGCAGCTCTGGCCTTTCAAAAAGAAACTTGCTTCCCTTCTCCTAATTTTGCTGCAAAACCCAGCCATGGCTTGTTTGCCAGTCTGGCAGCCACTATAGTTGACCAGATGATCAAAGAAACTAGAAATGATATATCGTTTGATTTCCAGAAGTGCACAGAATACTCTGAGGACTATCATGATGCCACCACGCTGAAAAAGAGCCAGATCTGCCTTTTTCACCTGATGGGCATTGGTTATTAGGAGTCTTTAGGCTTTGGAGAGTGATTCAATAAGATAAAATTCAGACAGAATTTTACTGTTGCCTGCGTTCCTGTCAGCCAAGAGAACCTGTTAAAACAATTCTGTATCATATTTGGATAGTTTTAACTATGGTATTAACTCTCTGTTTCTCAACCATAGTCATCATACAGTGGTCTGAGTTACCTTTCAAGTAGATGGTTACAAATAACAAAACCACCCAAGTTGAAGATGATTTACTTTTAAAAATTTTTAAATAAATTTAAGCTGATTGAAGATTATCCCTTCTAATGTTCCTCTCACTCATGCATACCTTGATGTTGAGTGGATGGAATTTTACCTAGTTTGCTAGAAATTATCTCTGACATATAACCATTTGTGTGGTATATTACTGTCCTGTGCATGGAGAGATAGGAGAAGATGTCTATGTGCACATCGTATGTTTCCTTGTGGAGAATAAAAAGTCGTGGAACAGTATAATTTAATACATTTTCTCTCTGAATCTGTTATAGTGTGATAACTGTGGCATAGAACCCATCCAGGGTGTTCGATGGCATTGCCAGGATTGTCCCCCAGAAATGTCTTTGGATTTCTGTGATTCTTGTTCAGACTGGTAAGTATTTTCTTCATTGTCAGTCTTCAACTTAGACAAGAAAAGAGCTTCTCAGCCATTAGTGAATTTGATTTCCAAACATAGAAAATATTAATAGTCACACTGAGTGAATTAAACTTTGTTGTTCTAGGCAATTAATTTTTTCCTGTAATCATACCACATATCAGGTAACTTTGCATTACAGATTTTGATAGATTAATGGATTTAAACAGGGAGAGCTGTGAGGAGGCTTTGTAATACACAGACTAAAATGCATCCAATACCTTGTAATGATATGTGTCTTTTTTTCTTTGCAGCCTACATGAAACAGATATTCACAAGGAAGATCACCAATTAGAACCTATTTATAGGTCAGAGACATTCTTAGACAGAGACTACTGTGTCTCTCAGGGCACCAGTTATAATTACCTTGACCCAAACTACTTTCCAGCAAACAGATGACATGGAAGAGAACATCATTTACTAGTCCTCTTCAACACATAGCAATGGTATCATTGTTAATTATGTGCACAGTTTGGAAAGATTCTCTGCTTTCCCAGAAATGACACTCACAGCATGAGAGCTTCCTGAGTGTTCTCGTCAAGTACAGCTCTGCACCGTTGTGGCTCTAGATCACTGTTCAGCAGCTGAACATTCCTGGTGAGCAAAGGGTTTCCCTGGTGAATTTTTCACCACCGCATTTTAGGTGGTGATCTTAAATGGGTGAAATGGAACGAGAGCACACATTAAAGAGAGAGTAAATTCCAAAGGTTTCAAAGAACTTGGTGATAAATATGATAATGAGAAGACAAAGTATTTATATTAAAACAGTTTAGTAGCCTTCAGTTTTGTGAAAATAGTTTTCAGCACAGAAACTCACTTCTTTAGACAAAGTTTTAACCAATGATGGTGTTTGCTTCTAGGATATACACTTTAAAAGAACTCACTGTCCCAGTGTTGGTCATTGATGGCCTTTAGTAAATTGGAGCTGCTTAATCATATTGATACCTAATTTCTTTTAACCACAATGAATTGTCCTTAATTACCAACAGTGAAGCACTACAGGAGGCAACTGTGGCACTGCTTCCTTAACCAGCTCATGGTGTGTGAATGTTATAAAATTGTCACTCAGATATATTTTTAAATGTAATGTTATATAAGATGATCATGTGATGTGTACAAACTATGGTGAAAAGTGCCAGTGGTAGTAACTGTGTAAAGTCTCTAATTCACAACATTAATTCCTTTAAAATACACAGCCTTCTGCCTCTGTATTTGGAGTTGTCAGTACAACTCATCAAAGAAAACTGCCTAATATAAAAATCATATATATGGTAATAATTTCCCTCTTTTGTAGTCTGCACAAGATCCATAAAAGATTGTATTTTTATTACTATTTAAACAAGTGATTAAATTTAGTCTGCGCAGTGAGCAAGAGTTCACATGCATTCTTTTATACTGCTGGATTTTGTTGTGCATCATTTAAAACATTTTGTATGTTTCTTCTTATCTGTGTATACAGTATGTTCTTGAATGATGTTCATTTGTCAGGAGAACTGTGAGAAATAAACTATGTGGATACTGTCTGTTTATATTATAGAATGTTTGTTGTGACTTCCTTTTGGTTAGATTTTGGATTTTTTTTTTTTTTTAACCAGTGTTAAAACCAGAAATTGGTATTTTTAAAAATGGTTTGCTTCACATATTTAAGAGTTTTCTTTCCGTCATTTATGAAGAATAAGGAATATATTATGGAAAAGAGGGTGATCTTAAGCAACCCTGTAAAAGACGGTAATGTTTTTTACTCAGTGTGTGCCAAAACACTAAATTAAACTAGCTTACAAAAAGGAAACACAGACCATGGTTAAAGAAAAAGGCAGTTATTAATGCTGAGGTGTGAATACTAAAGTTGAAATTTTTTTTTTCTAGTTGTGTCTCATGAAAATAAGCCCCCATGTATTTAAACAGATGGCTTTTGAAAAATCACCTTGTTTCCTGGAAATTATTATTAACTATAGGAAAAGATAGTATAAATATTCTAAGATTGATTGTTATATTTGACCCAATTTTTAGAATCACCTGTTTTTTCCTATTTTAAATCAAGGGAACATTATTTACTAGTTCTCTTCAGTACATAGCAGGGTACTAAAATCATACCCTGAATTGTTTTTTAATTGAGAAAAGTAATAAAATTTTAAATATAGAAATATGAGAATTTTAAAGTAATATATTGATTAAAGATCACTGATGATATAGATATAATATATCATAACAGAAGGAAAAGTAATGGACTTGAGCTTAACTTCTCACCCTGGAATTATTAGTGGGGTGAAGAGGGAAATCATTAGCATTCTGGGCATTTTTATATTAAATGGTTTGTGAATATGCCAGAAGATCTGCTTTCAACTTGTAATTAGACAAGATAGTAACACTTGATGGTAACTTCTATGTTTGTGTAGAAATAATACCAGTTAGTTTTGGAAAGCCATTCAGATCCATTCAAAAATTCCATAAAGTATGATGTATGCTTTGGAAGAGGGCTATGAGTGATACAATTGTTATATAAATGGAATAGACAAACCACTTGAATGCATTTTTCAAGGGCAAACATTTTTTGAGATTTTTGAGTAATAGAGGATTTTTCTGCTTGAGCAGAAGGTGTGTTTGTTTTGCATTTTTCAGCTCCAAGCAAATAGCCCCCATGGTTTTAAAAGGCCCTGAAGTTCGGATAGTAGTAGGTAGTGTTTTGTTGTTGTTTTAATTTGAGAGTTGCAGGAATAATGGGCAGAGCTGTCATTTGCCAGTCGGCCACCATCTGCCTACAGAGAATTATTGGACTGAAAGCTAAAACAGACTGTAAAAGACCTACTTGCTAAAGCATTGCTTATTCAGTGGTATTCAGTAGATAAGATCTATTTCCTGATATATTGTGCTCAAGTTATTTGCACATCTTAAGAAACTTTTAATATCTAAAACCATTGCTGTAAGGTTTAGGCAGAGGAGGTTTCCTTTCGTGTGATGCATAATAATAATAGAAAACACTGATACAGTGTTTACTATGTGCCAAGCAAGCATATAATAACTAATTCTTAACTGTATGAGGCAGGTTCATTTATTATCCTGTTGTCATATGAGGAAATCTAGCCAGAGAGAAGTTAACTAACCTGCCCAAGGTCATATAGTTAGTAAAGCGGTGATGCTTGAATTTTAACCTAGACAGATTACTTCAGAGTCAGCGTCTGCCTTACTACCCTGTTTCCTGAGCAGGAATTTCCCCTTGTGTCAGGCAACACTAGGTGTTAGGAGTGGAGGTGTGCAGGTGTTGCCTTACATTCTGTTTTCCTGATGTCGTGTGCTTTCTAAGAGTACAGACCTGAGCATATGTCCAGGCTTGCAAAGTCTCAGGCAAAGGTGGGACTACAGCTTGTGTTTCCTGCCTCGGGTAGGATTTTCTTCTATGCATGTTGGGTGCTTCTCACTTAACCTAATAGTATGCCTTGTCTGTTTTCCCCCCTTCCCCTTTTTGTTTAAATTAATTCACAGAACACAAAAATTTGCTAGGTATGAGGAACATTTAAAAAAATGAAATAGAGAAAATGGTACATCACATGTAATAAAGATAAATAGTTTTGTGAAATGTCTTTTTCAATCATATATATAAGTGTTGTGTGCTATATAAAACTATTTCTTATTGTGGATAATGAAGTTTGAAGCCTGTTGTTCATCTATGGATGCACTGGATGGGATTGGAAGTCTTCAGATTTCAGTAGGTTCTTCCACAAGCTTATGAAGACATTGTCCTGTTTAGGCTGTAAACTGTTTTTATTTCTTGATGAAAAGTGTTCTTCTACTTATGTGATCCCTTTTTTTCTACAGTTCATGTAGCTAGTTAACTAGACTTTTCAGAGTTATAATACATTTAGCTCCATGAGAACAGAGACCATCCATGTCTGTCTGTATCTCTAGGGCCTGGCATTTAATCGATTCTCAATAAATATGTGTTGGTTCTATGACCAACATTTTGGTCAGTTTACATTTTTTTTCTCCAGGAACTTAAGAGACACCACCTATTACTGAGTATGTCTGTGAGATCCTTAAGAGGCCTTGCATCAGAAGGTCATCTTGACAATGCTGTGAGAGGACGGGGGAATTGGATTCTATCTTACCCGAAGGCTGTGGTTCAACACTGGGTGGCAGACGTGGTTTTGGTTCTCTGTGGGGCCCTAGTATCTTGGTTCTCTTCCATGTTTTTAAGAGTAATGTAATGAGGCTGGGCACAGTGGCTCACGTCTGTAATCCCAACACTTTTGGGAGGCCAAGGCAGGTGAATTGCTTAAGCCCAGGAGTTGATCAAGACCAGCCTGGGCAACATGGCAAAACCTTGTCTTTACTAAAAATACAAAAAAATTAGCTGGACATGGTGGCTCATGGCTGTAGTCTTAGCTACTCGGGAGGCTGAGGCTGGGGGATCACCTAAACTTGGGAAGTTGAGGCTGTGGTGAGCCAAGATGGTGCCATGGCATAATAGCCTGGGGGAGAACGCTGTCTCAAAAAAAAAAAAAAAGGTAATGGAAAGGACACTGGAGTGAAAATTCTGGGTCTTAGTCCCAGTCGTGGAAGTGAATCATTCAGTAAGTGTTTACAAAGAACTACCTTTCATTGCACGTTAGGAGCTAGTAAATGATTCGTGTGTCTTACTAACTTTTGTTTAATCCTCACAGTTCCTCTATGAGGTTCATTACTATTATGTTCTCCATTGTATACATGAGAAAACTGGAGGTGCAAAGAGTATGTTAAATATGTTAGCTCTCAATAGTAATTACTGTGTTTGGGACTGGAGATACCAAGCCGTGTCCTTATGGAGGTTATAATCTAATGCAGAAGACCAGCAATAAGTAAGTAAAATAAAAACTAGTCATTGCAGGCAGGGATAAATGCTAAGAAGATAAATATGCTCAGAGAAAAATAATAATGGGAGAATGGCGAATAGTCTGCCATTTTAGATGGAATAAGCAGAGAAATCCTTTATTGGCCAGGGTAAATTCAAATAGAAACCAGAATGGAGCAAGGGAATTTGCTGCATGAATAATCTGTAGGAAGAGGCAGAAGGATAGCAATAGCACACAGGCCCTGAGCCAGTAGACTGTGGCTTGTTCTGGCAACATAAGATGGCCAGAGTAGCTTAAGCCAAATGAGCAAGAGCAGAGTAGTACTTGATGGCATCAAAGAGGGCACAGGCCAGCTCAGATGCGGCCTTGAATACACATCATTGTAAAGGAGTTTAGATTATGTTCTGATATCTTCTACATACACACACGTCTTTTGCTAGACAGAGACCTCTAAGGTCTTTTCCAGTATTAAAATCTTATGACTTTAAAGTAGTGATACCATTTCAAGCCATTCAAATCAGCAATGTGTTCTAGAGAAGAGTTGATTTGCACTTCTAGATACTCTTCAGGGGCAAAGCCATTTACCCTTGCTAAATTTTTCAAGGTGGCTGTCAGCTGTAGCTGTAAGAGCCTGTGGTTGGACCTTTCTGCCCCTCTACTGTCTCATTTTTCTTACCTATGCAGTCAGAGCTGTGCTGGGCATGGACTGTGTTTGCCAGTATATGGTATGTGTTTCAAGAATGTTAATCCCTACAGAGTCATTTTATGTTTTCTGGCACAACTGATGATTTTCTTCCTGTAACCTTTGTTTCCAGTTTGCTCAAGTACTTATGCTCCCCGATAGAGAGTGTGACAACTTGGGGTAGTAATAAAGTAAAGTATATGACAACTGTTGGAGTTGTGGGAACATGCCCCCTTTTGTTAATAGAGGCATAATTGTAACCAAAGAAATTTAATTTCTTCTTTAGCAAACACTGACATTTCTGTTTCAGAATGAGTGCTAAAGAAAAAAGGAAATATGAAAGTTACCATGTATCATGAATACATTGAGTTCTCTCTGTTAATAACTCAAAACTGATCTATAGCTAAAATTAAAAACATATAAGCGTATCGTAAATCTTGACTATGTCTGTGTTCACCTCTAATTCTGTTTGGAATAAGGCTTCAAATGCTTTCCAGAATGATGTGAGTTACAAATAAATAGAAAAAGAGTTATCCTGTCTTCCATTTATTTTATTTGTACATATCCATTTCAAGAAAAAAAGAGACTTAAAAAATACAATTCTATCCCAGAAATGGATCCTTATCTGCACAACCATTGAAGAAAAAAAAATCATGCAAACTGAAACTATGTTTTTTTGTAGTGACTGAGTGGAAGATGCAGTTATTCCAGTAGAATATATAAGAAGCTCTGATTTTACAACTGATAGCACAAAAGAAAACCCAAACTTCACTGGTTTAATGCAAGGAAACACAATTTTGCATATGGGTATGACAAGGTTTGCAAACTTCTGGAAAGGGCCCATATGAAACAAACACAAGATTGAACACACCACTTACTGACATGCCCCTCCTACCCACATCAGGTTTGTTACGGTATTTTTCACTTGCTTGGAAACAAATAAATGGGTGACCATTTAAAATCAAAATTATACTTTGATATGTGCCCAATGAATGAAATTGCAAATATCTCATGCTTTTAAATTACTTTTGGTCATTGATATTAATTTATAATTGCTGAAATGCATCACCATGTAGAGAAGAGACTAGGTTACACAATTTATCAGATTTGTTCCCTTAGCCATAATGACAGTATTCCAAAGTTCTTAAAAATAATAGCGAATGTTACTGATGACTAACGTGGGTTTTACCATCTTGGAAAACCTATACAATTTCATATTTTAAAATTTCTGTCAAATTTTGCTTGATGCCTCTATATCATGTACAAGGCATTGTGTAATCAACTCACCTTATGGCTCTGAGCCACCAGAAGATGAGAGTTGACGAAACAGCCAGACACCAAAGGAAGATGGCCAGGGCTGTCCCCTGTGCCAGGGGCCTCCACTGGGGAACAGTATGTAAATCTTGGGGAGAGGAAGATGTGACTGGGAGTTAGGGATGCTTAATGAGAGGAGAACCAGATGATCAGGGTGTAGCAAGGCCTGTAATCACAACAGGCACAGACTGGTACTGCACCACTGTTTATGTACTGACTAGCTCTGAGTGTGGCCTGCATGATATACAGTGTGTGTGCTGTGAGTGCAGACAGTTGTCTGAAGTGTGGAGAAGAGGTTGATAGTCCCAAATACACCATGCATGATTTCCAGATACCTCTCACACAGGTCTAGCTGGGAAGCAAACAGTGCTGTCAGGATTTAGGGGGTGGGGGAGTGGGGGCAGGGGGCACAAAAGGTTTAACTTGAAACATTGTGTTAAGGAATGAACTTTTTAATGTTTTTCTGTTTCCACTCTAACAAACATGCATTTTCGCCTTCAGAAAATAGAGTCAATAGCTGTGCAGAGTTGAAGAAAAACGTCCTCTGGTGTTCCCTCTGCATTTATCTATATTTAAAAGGAAAAAAAGAGAGTTAGTCTGAAATATTTGTAAATAAAATCATGTTTAATAATGAAAGATCACTATCAATTGCTCATAATTTGCTCTGCAAAATTTTAAAACACAAGACCCTCCAAAACAGAGAAAAAAGTGAAGAGTAGTGGTTTTAAAACTACATGTCTCAATTAAAACAACAATGAAGTACCACTACACATCTATTAGAATAGTCAAAATCCAAAGCACTGACACCACCAAATGCTGGTGAGGACATGGAGCAATAGGAACTCTCACTCATTGCTTGTGGGAACACAAAACGGTACACCCACTTCAGAAGACACTGCAGTTTCTTAAACTGAACATACTGTTACCATACTTTTTAGCAGTTGCACTTCTTGGTGTTTTACCCAAATGGGCTGAAACCTGAGCATCTACCCAAAAACCTGCATATGGATGTTGACAGCAACTTCATGCATAATTGACAAAACTTGGAAGCACCCAGGATGATCTTCAGCATTTTAATGGATGGATAAACTGATATATCCAGATGCACAGGGGAGTATTATTCAGTGCTAAACTTTATATTACTCAGTGATTCAGGCTTCTCTGAAGAGGGTACATATTGTTTGGTTCCAATTATATGATTCTGGAAAAATCAAAACTGGAGACAGGTTTAAAAAGATCAGTGGTTGATGGGCAGAGGGCAGGTGGAGATGAGAAGGTAGAGTACAGGATTTTTAGAGCAGTGTAACTAGTCTATGGGAACGCTGCTCAATTTTGCGGTGAACCTAAGACTTCTCTAAAAAGGAAGGCCTATTTAAAACAAGTCCCTAGGTAAAGCATTGCTATGGTCATGGAAAGACTTTGGAGTTACCTAAAATGAGACTTCTGAGTGTTCTGGTGCATTTGGGAATAGTAAGGAGATTGGGGCATGAGGGAGAGAGGTGTGGAGAAGAAAGCAAAAGGCTAGGACCACAGTGTGTAGGTGTGCTAAAGGCAAAGTCTGCTTGGAGACTGTTGACATGCCAGCCCAAGGAGGACATATCAAGGGAAGCTGACTTTCTGGGCACGAAAGTACTGCCCCTTCCCCTGTCCTAACATTGCACCAACCGCTGAGATTTGTTCCATTACACCTGTGTCGTCTACGGAAAGTAAAGGCCTGGCCAAGCACAGGAAGCACGTGGGAGGCCAGGGGAATGCTGGTGGCGTGCATCAACTTCCACAAGTGTCACCCAGGTTACTTTGGTAAAGTTGGTTATGAGGCATTACCACTTAAAGAGAAACCAGGGCTTCTGCCCAACTCTCGACCTTGACAAATGTAGACCTTGGTCAGTCAAGAGACATGAGTCATCACACGCTGACAAAAATAACAACAACAACAATAATAATAATAATAAATAAAACAGGTTGGAGCTGCTCCCATCATTGATGGAGTGCTATGGGCTACTGCAGAATTCTGAGGAAGGGAAACTTCCAAAGTAGCCTGCTGTCATGAAGGCCAAGTTCTTCAGCAGGAGAGCTGGGAGAAGACTAAGGATGTATATATAGGGGGAAATAGGGAGGCTGTGTCCTGGTGACTTGACGCCACAAGGAGGGAGCTTAACTAAATGCTAACAAATGAAAAAAAAAAAAAAGGAAAGGGTTGGTGATCTACATGAGTCATGGGGTGGGTGGTAAACTTGCTAAAACACAGCTTTCCAGGCCGTATCTGCAGAGGGTCTTGTTTGGTGGGTTTGGACTGGGTCTTTAATCTGTATATTTAACAAATTCTCCACATGATTTTGTTGTGGGCCATCTTGGAGCACACTTCGAGAAACACAAAGTTTTCAAACGTACATTTTCAAGCACACTTTGAGACTCTTGTCTACCTATCCAAATCTTCGTGCAAAACTAGTTTGCATTTTTCTACCCCTAGGGATTTCACTGCTTCCAGAGGTAGAATGAATTCTCAACACCATCAACAAAAAGCATGTTGCATGTTTAAATACTGGAGAAAATGGATACCACAATATTAATGGATACAACAATATTAATATAATGACTGTCATTCCCAAACTGGAAAAATCCTGTATGTCCATTAACAAGAGATGGATAAATTGTGACATAGTCATATAATGGAATACTATAGTAATTAAAAGAAAAAGAACCACAGCTATTTCAACAACATGGATTAATTTCACAAGCTTGAGGGACACAAGCCAGTCTCAAGAATATGAATACAGTAGGGTTCAGTTTATATAAGGTTTAAAAAAAAAAGCTATTTTGGTTAGCGATCCATACGTAGGCAATAAAGTCATAAAGATAGAAGCAAGGAAATGATTATCATGAAAGCCAGGATAGTAGTTACTTCTTGGGGAGAGGAAGGAAGCTGTGACAGGGGAGACATATGGGGAGGGTGGAGCTTCTGCAATTCTTTTCTATTTCTCGTCCTGCATGGTGGTTATATGAGTGTTCATTTTATTCCTCAAACTCTACATACTACTTTTATGCATTCCTGTATGTATGATATAGCCCACAATAAGGGAAAAATCAGTTTTTTAAAAGTTCTTTTCCCCTCTCGTAAATATGTCATACTTTATCCTTACAGGAGACTCAAATACAGCAATCTGCAATTTGTCTGTCCAGCTAGAGGTTCTACATCTGGACGGTAGGGACTTAGCCTTTGCCATGTTCATGGCCCCCACAGCACCTTGCTTATTGCTTTACTTCTTCCTCCTTTTCCTTTCAACCAACAAGCATTTCCTGGTTATCATCAATGTTTCGGAGTTACCAAGTTGAATGAGAAACAATGGTCCTGTTTTCCAAGAGCTCACGCTCAGTGGTAGAGATGAACATTCAACAGGAATTTACACTGTTAGGAGGTAAACACAGGAGCTAAAGGGGCACCTTCCACAATGTTGGGAGGGCAGAGAAGCTTTCTGAGGAAAGTAATAGTTGTCATCATTTAAAATGATAAACATTACTAGTAATGGCACAGAAATGCTTTTTAAATAACCAAAGTAATCCTGTCAATGATCTTAGAAGAGAAGTCTTGTTATCCCAGTTTTACAGATGATGAAACAGGGGCTCTGAAAGATGAATTAAATTTTTCAAGATAATGTGGTTAAGTAAGTGGAGAGAACTGGTTCACACCCACGCCTTTGATTTTGAAGTCTTTGCACGTCTTGACTTTACTACACTATGCTGACCAGTTCAAAATGGTGGATGGCCAGATATGAGGGGGAGTAGCAAGGAGTGAAGCTGTAATTGTAATGACAGGCTGGGCTATGAAAAGGCTTATGTTCCCTATTGCATGACGATAATGAGGAACCACGTGAGAACTGTTTTTTTGTTTTGTTTTGTTTTTTGTTTTTTAAAACAGGGTCTTGCTCTGTTGCCCAGTCTGGAGTGCAGTGGTGCGATCTTGGCTTACTGCAGCCTCTGCCTCCCAAGTTCAAGCGATTCTTCTGCCTCAGACACCTGAGTAGCTGGGATTATAGGTGTGTGCCACCATGTCTGGCCATTTGTCTTTTTAGTAGAGATGGGGTTTCACCATGTGGCCAGGCTGATCTTGAACTCCTGACCTCAAGTAATCTACCTGCCTCAGCCTCCCAAATTAAGGATTAAGGTGGGAGCCACTGTGCCCAGCCCATGTAAGAGTTTTTAAGGAATGGGCTGACATCATAAAATATGGGTACACAGCAAATATTTGATAAATATTTGTTCCATCAAAAATAACTGCAGAGTCCAGGCGCGGTGGCTCACGCCTGTAATCCCAGCACTTTGGAAGGCCGAGGCAGGCGAATCATGGGTCAGGATATTGAGACCATCCTGGCTAACATGGTGAAACTCCGTCTCTACTGAATATACAAAAAAAAAAAAAAAAAAATGGCTGGGTGTGGTGGCGGACGCCTGTAGTCCCAGCTACTCGGAAGGCTGAGGCAGGAGAATGGCGTGAACCCAGGAGGCAGAACTTGCAGTAAGCTGAGATCACGCCACTGCACTCTAGCCTGGGCAACAGAGTGAGACTGTCTCAAAAAAAAAAAAAAAAAAAAAAAACGAAAAAACGAACAAAAAAACTGCAGAAAGGTTGAAGTGCAAGGCAAAGAGCCCTGTATGAGGCGTGCCTGGGATTGCCCTCAGTGTGCTTCAGGACTTGACAGGCCATTCATCCTCTTGGGGCCTCAGTTTCCTCCTCTATCATATGAAGGGACTGAACTAGGACTAGATAACCTCCAGGTCTGGTTCCAGCCTGGATGTTCTATGCTATTCCAGATCTGAGCTCACTTTTTAGTGGGGATGAGCTCCTCTCAGCAGGCGTCAGGATTGTTCAGTTTAGTTTGGTGTTGCTAGTTAAGCTGGGCCTAGAAGAATAGACATGTACTGGAAGATAATAAAGGTGGCAAAGGTGTAGAGATCTGAAAGCACATCGATTTTTCAGCAAACAGTGGGTCATTTGTTGAGGACAGAGCAAATGCTGCATGGGATGATGAGGGCAGGCAGAGAAAAAGAGGAAGCTGGAAAAATAGGTTTGAATGAGGTGTCTCCATAGATTTGCCTATTTGGGACATTTTATATCAATGGAATCACACAATATATGGTCTTTTGTGACTGGTTTCTTGGCATAATATTTTCAAGGTTCAATACTTGGTTCCTTTTTATTGCTGAATAATGCTATGCTGCATTTAACCTGAATGTTCCAAACATGCCTTGGGATGTCTTCCTTCCTCATCTCTTTTCAGCAAATCTGTTTCCGCCCACAGCCCACTGTACAGTCACCTGACCTCACCTTATCAAACGCTGGGAGGACGGAGGAAAGGAAGGGGTTGCTAGCTCACATCCCTGCCCCTTCTCAGGTTTCCTTCCCTGTAGCAGGGACGGGTAAGAAGGTATAAATCCACAAACACTTGATATTATTTACACTGTCCATGATTGTATATCAGTGGAAAATGCACCAGGTCTGTCACTGGTCCCCAAGAAGTTCCATGAGGACAAAGACTCAAATACAACTATTTTGTGCATAATGTAAGTTCTTCACCCTAGTGATCCAATTTTTCGTCTTTGGCACAAACACTTCCCCAAATCAGCCCCAGATCCTCCCCAGAAGAGGAAGATAAGTAGCCTAGGGAATGACTCTAAGTGACCGTCTACTTCAAATGCATGTGAATTTTCTCACTACAATATCACTGCCTAATTGAGGCACACGTGTAGTGGGACTTTCAGCCTCAGTGATGCCCTCTGCTTCATCTGTACAAACTCCAACTGTGTTCCAGGGCCCTTTCTTGTCCTCACAAAGTGGTGGATATTTTGCAGCATATTCCTCATTATTTATCTGTTCTCCAGCCTCTTGCTGAATTCCACCAGTTCCTTGCATTTAACTGACTTAGCATGTTCTATTTCTGCTCCTGGGCCCTGAAACATTTCTCTCCTCCAATCTGTCTTCTGCAACCATTACTAACTAACATTCCCAACTTTATATATGATTTTCTAAATTTATCTTCTTTCCAAAAGAAAACCATACCTATGTTTCTCATACTCATAATGTGTCTTTTAACACTATTAATATACAATTTTTTTTAAAGAACACTTTTTTTTTTTTTTTTTTTTTTGAGGTAAGGTTTCACTCTTTTACCCAGGCTGGAATGCAGTAGTGAGATCATAGCTCACTGTAACCTCTAACTCCTGGGCTCAAGTAATCCTCCTGCCTCAGCCTCCCAAGTAGCTGAGACTATAGGCATGTGCCACCATGCCCAGCTACTTTTTTGTATGTTTTTGTAGAGATGGGGTCCTGCTATGTTGCCCAGACTGGGCTTGAAGTCCTGACCTCAAGCGATCCTCCCACCTCAGCCTCCCAAAGTGCTGAAATTATAGGTGTGAGCCACTGTGCCTGGCCAAGAATACATTTATTATGTTCTATTTCCTCCATGTTTCATAATTGATAACTTGGTCATTCAACATAATGCCAGTGTTACACTCACATAAATTGGGTTGATCCTTGTCCAGGATTTCTTTTAGACTCTGATAAAAATACATTTGTTCATTACAATAACCTTTGAATGTACTCTATTACCTTCTGCCTTTTACTATCACAGTGAACTAAAGGCTCTTTCTGCATTACCTTCCCCACTGACTATCACAGTGGACATGCACTCGTTGCAATTCAGTGCAACATTTAACTTTTCGCTTCTTGGTCAGATAAAACCCAGCCTTAGCCCAGATATTTGTATATTGTTAAAGAAAAAAAATGTTCAATGATTCTTGTTAAAGCATGGTAAGGGAGGCTTTATTGGGGACCATTACGATGGGTATAGATAGGGACTACGGCAACAGGATTTTGCAGCGGGGGAGAGGGATGGGACTCAACTCTGAATACAGCGTGGGCAAGTGGGAATTTATAGTCAAGGAGCAGGATGGGTGTCAGTGGATGGAAAATTATTAAGAGGTAATAATATCAGGAGTAAGGAAAATTCTGGCTACCGACCTGACAGGACCCTTGCTGAAGACAGACCAACATGATCAGACAGCACCTGGGGATGATGGAGGATGAGCACCCCAATCAGATATTGAGGGTAGGGATCTTGCTAAAGTGATTTAGCAGGTGTTACAAGGAAGTGCACAGATGGGCCTAGGAGAAGGTTCAAGAGTCTGACTAAAGTTTGGTCAGCAGAGAACCTTTGTCAACATCCAGCTAGACAGTAAGCTCCGTGAGCACGAGGCCATTACTCAGCATAGTATCCCCCGTGCCTGGCTCGAGGTAGAAAGGCAAAAAACCAAAAAGGTAAACAAAAGAATGTATCCTCTATTCCCACATTTGCTCTTCTTTTCCTCACAGAAATGAACTGTTGTGAGGGAAGAAGCATGTTCTTAAAGTCCATTTTCTGCAGTCTGGGCTTTATGGAAGGAGAACGCATTCTGCCTTCTAAAAACAAGGCGACTTGGTTTCAGCACAGAGGACTCAGCACACAGCACCTCAAGGACAGTGCTAGTTATTTTCTGTCAATCAGGCCAGGGCTGATGTTTTGGGGAGGGCTGGGGCGGGGTCCCGGGGCTCTCAGTGGTCCATTGCCCACCTCTATTTCCCTCCCCAATCCCTCTCCTCATTTTGTTTTGTGGCTTAAATATGGGGACTTCTTAATGAAATTAAAAAACTGCTTATTGCCAACCAGTCAGTCATGTGCTGTAGTGCTTGCCCCTGTGGAGCCCAAAGATGTGGGTAGGTTTAAAGACAAAATCAAATAAGGCTTTCTAGATGGGAAAAGCAGTCTTTAACTTGGGTGAGTAGAAAACTCCGTGAAGTTAGTTGGGATCCTCCTTAGGACCAAGATGCCAAGTTTTGAGAATAAAGGCAGTGAGGCAATTTCTATTGTCTTATAGAAGGCATGTATGCGTGTGTGTGTGTGGTGGGAAAAGGCTGGATTCCTGAAGTGCATTTTGTTTTGTTTTGTTTTGAGACGGAGTTTCGCTCTTGTCACCCAGGCTGGAGTGCAACGGTATGATCTCAGCTCACTGCAACCCTCACCTCCCAGATTCAAGCAATTCTCCTGCCTCAGCCTCCCGAGTAGCTGGGATTACCGGCACGTGCCACCACGCCCAGCTAATTTTTGTATTTTTAGTAGAGACAGGGTTTCACCATGTTGGCCAGGCTGCTCTCTGACTTCTGACCTCAGGTGATCCGCCTGCCTCGGCCTCCCAAGTGCTAGAATTACAGGTGGGAGCCACTGCCCATGGCCTGAAGTGTATTTTTCAGGAGCAAAAGAGAGCCCAGTTGAACTGGGTGGGAACAAAGCCTTTTGTCTACTCTCCAAAATTCTCCTTTGGTTCTACAGGTTACCTCGACTCTTCCTAAGTCTCAAAGTAGATTCTCTTTGCTCATCTAATTCCCATGTATAGAGTATTTTAAGGGAATAAGTGGCATTTATCATTTTGTATATAACTGCAACTCAAAGGAAATGGAAAAGAACCAATTTACTAAATGCTTTCAAAGTTACAGGAACTTTTCTTGGTGCTTAGAGCTTTAGCAAATTTAAACCAATTAGCTTATAAGGTACTGGTGCTTAATGTCCTTAGCAAACAGAGAACAGTCCTGCACAATCAGCTTACTGACTGTTTCCTATGAATGAGACTTCCTCAGTAATTGTGCAAACTTGAAAGTAATATGTCCTCCAACATAGAGTATGTTTACTCCATAATCAATTATTATACTATTAATTCATAGTAACCCTCTTTTATCACGAATAGTCAAAAGTAAGTTTCATCGTGACCTTTCTCCAAAAGATCTGCAATTCTGAGTCAGCAAAGTCAGTATGTATGGGGTCTTAATGTATTTAATTTAGTTAGAAACTAGGTAAGTAGATTTGCTTCTGACTTCAAGAATTTACCAGCCGGATGGAGTGGCTCATGCCTGTAAACTGCCCATGCTTTGGGAGGCTGAGGTAGGAGGATTGCTTCAGCACAGGAGCTCAAGACCAGCTTGGGAAATATAGTGTCTCTACAAAAATAAAAAAATTAACTGGACACATGCCTGTAGTCCTAGCTGCTGGAGAGGCTGAGGTGAAGGATGGCTTGAGGCCAGGAGCTTGAGGCTAAAATGAGCTGTGATGGAGCTATTGCACTCGCTCCAGCCTGGGCAACAGGGTAAGACCCTGTCCCTTAAAAAAATAAATAAATAAATAAAAGAGGCTGAGGTGGGAGGATCACTTGAGCCTAGGAGGTTGAGGCTGCAGTAAGCCATGATCATGCCACTGTACTCCAGCCTGGGTGACAGTGAGATCCTGTCTCAAAAAAAAAAAAAGAAAAGAAAAGAAAAGAAAATGTGGTACATATACACAATGGAGTACTATTCAGCTATAAGAAAGAATGAGATCCTGTCATTTGCAACAACATGTATGGAACTGGAGGTCATGTTAAGTGAAATAAGCCAGGCTCAGAAAGACAGACTTCGAATGTTCTCACTTATTTCTGAAAGCTAAATGTTAGAGCAATTGAACTCATGGAGATAGACAGTAGATAGTTACCAGGGTCTGGGAAAGGAGAGGGGGAAGTGGGAATGGCTAATGGATACAAAAATTAAGGTAGATAGAATGAATGCGATCTAGTATTTGATAGCACAAAATGGTGACTCTAGGCAACAATAACTTATTGTACACTTAAAAATAACTAAAAGACTATAATTGGATTATCTGTAACACAAAGAAAGGACAAATGCTTGAGGTGATAGATACCTCATTTCCCCTGATGTGATCACTGCACACTGCATGCCTATAGCAAAGTATCTTACGTACCCCATAAATATATACACTAATATGTACCCACAAAAAGTAAAAATTTTAAGAAAGAAAGAAGCATAAAAAAGAATTTACCATTTTTGGTCTGAGACGTGATATAAAATCCTGCAGTAAGTGATGTTCTGACAAGTATAGCAAAATATTATTTCATTAAAAAGCTAACAGCAGGCCAGGTGCAGTGGCTCATGCCTGTAATCCCACCACTTTGGGATGCCGAGGCGGGTGAATCACCTGAGGTCAGGAGTTCAAGACCAGCCTGGCCAACATAGTGAAACCTGGTCTCCACTAAAAATACAAAAAGTAGCAGGGTGTGGTGGCGGGCACCTGTAATTCCTGCTACTCGGGAGGCTGAGGCAGGAGAATCGCTTGAGCCCGGGAGGCAGAGGTTGCAGTGAGCTGAGCAACAGAGTGAAATTCTGTCTCGAAAAAAAAAAAAAAAAAAAAAAAAAGCTAAAGCAAGTGAAGAGGAAACAGTAAATTTTTGAGTTTTTACCTGACTTCTTGAAGGAAAAGTAGAGCGGTGATGATATTTCTACCCAGCAGTCAACAGAACATATTACTAAATGAAGAAAGCAATTACACTGCTTTGGGAATTACACATTTTGTTTACTCTTTCTCTTTAGTTCCATGGATTTGTAAATCATAAAACGGTTGGCTGGTCCAAACATTGCCTATGTCTAGTGGTGTTTTTCCTGAGTTTTCCCACACGGTTGAAACCATTGCTAGAGTCTCATTTTATTTTTCATGTATTGGCACCATGGAACCTCTGGGACAAAGCCAAGCTGTTACAGCGTGGTTTAGGATCACGCTCTGTGTGCCAGCACCTTCCTTTTCTAATCTTGTCCCCTGTTAAACAAGACACAGCCTCACACCACAGGGATCGCTAACTGCCAGAGGATAACAGCAGCGGCTCAGCAAGGCAGACCTGAGTGTGCAGAACCTGGGCATGGTCTGGGGAAAATCATCAAATGCAGTTTTCAAAAGTTGGGGTTATGTAAAAGGCTGCTCATCGGGGGTCATCCAGTTCACATATCCAGTCAGTCCACATAGTTCTCATTATCAAGGCCATAGAAAGAAGGAGGACTATATATACATTGACTTTAGAGAGATTTAAGGACAAACTTCAGCAAAAATATAAGGATGATTTATAATCAGCACATTAATGGTTTCTCTAAATAGGACTTCCCATAGTTCGCGCAGCTTGTCCACTTACACGTTTTAAGTAACTGTTTTTCCTTTTCTCTTTCTCTCCGTTCTGCCTAAAGTTTTGAATAACATCTTTTAGCAGATATGAAAAAAAATCATCCTTTCTAAAATGATCTCTCTAAAACACCTGCTCAATCATTTTCCTGTTTAAAAGTTTCTCAGTGCTTGCCTCCTAGAACTTGAGTACTTTCAGGATTCAGTCCAAACATCCTTGGGTAGGCTAGAACGATGCAATATGGTGTAGCCCCTAGCCACACATGGTTTCGGAGCACTTGAAATCTGACTAGCACAAGAAAGGAACTGAATTTTTAATACTGTTTAATTAAAATTAATCTAAAATTTAAACCTGGTATTTGACCCAACTTTTGGAAAATTAAAAACTATCTTTGGAATGACTTGGGTAGGTGAAATCTACTTTTCAACTGTAAATTTTATGAAATATAAATATAGTTCCAGTATTTTTTATGGAAACTTAGCAGCTAAATTTGAGGTAAAGCCCTAAGTACCAGATTTTGAATACACAGTTCATAAAAAAAAATGTAAAAATATTTCATTAAGAATTTTATGGCTGGGCACGGTGGCTCACGCCTGTAATCTCAGCACTTTGGGAGGCCGAGGCGGGCAGATCAAGAGGTCAAGAGATTGAGACCATCATGGCCAACATGGCGAAACCCCATCTCTACTAAAAATGCAAAAATCAGCCAGGTGTGGTGGCGTGCACTTGTACTTCCAGCTACCCGGGAGGCTGAGGCAGGAGAATCGCTTGAACCCAGGAGGTGGAGGTTGCAGCGAGCCAAGATCGTGCCACTGCACTCCAGCCTGGTGACAGAGTGAGACTCTGTCTCAAAAAAAAAAAAAAAAAAAAGAGAGAATTTTATATTGATTACATGTTGAAATGATACTATAGGCTATATTAGGCTACATAAAATATATTGTTAAATTAATTTCACCTGTTTCTTTTTACCTTTCTTTGTGTGTCTACTAGAAAAGTTTAAATTATACATGTGGCCCACATTATATTTCTTTTGACAGTGCTGAGCTAGCAAATGTATTGAATGCAGGAGGAATGAATGAATGAATGGATTCAAAGTCCTTTACTGCTTGCTTCAATCTTGCTCTTTAGTCTCATCTGTCACGACTTTAATTCATCTGTTTGGCACTTCATCTGGGCCAGCATTCCTGGCTCTTTCACGAGTCAGTGGCTTTGTTCCCTCTCCTCCATCTGGTTTGAGTTTCTCTTCATCTTTTAGGACCCAGCTCAAATGTCCTCTTTTCTCTGAAGCCTTTACTTACCTCCCCAGGCCTGAGCTCTGTGCTCCTAAATTTAGGCCTGGAGCATTCTGTAGATCCTATTACGGCACCTACCACTTCGCTGGGGTTTCATGTGTCACAGAGTTTCACAAGTCTGTTTTGTTTTGTTTTGTGTAGAGACGGAGTCTCACGCTGTCGTTCAGGCTGGAGCGCAGTGGTGCGATCTCAGTTTACTGCAACCTCTGCCTCATGGGTTCAAACAATTCTTGTGCCTCAGCCTCCTCCCGAGTAGCTGGGATTACAGATGCACACCACCACACCCATCTAATTTTTGTATTTTTAGTAGAGAGAGAGTTTCACCATGTTGGCCAGACTGGTCTCGAACTCCTGACCTCAAGTGATCTGCCCTCCTCAGCCTCCCTAAGTGCTGGGATTAAAAGCACATATCTTTTCCCATGAATTCCCAGCATTAAGTAGCATGCCTTGGACCTTAGAGATGCCCAGTAAATGTCTACTGAGCATGTCAAAGATTTTACATAGAATAGCGCCAATTCTTTGCTGGTAGAATTCATGTCAGTGACTCCAGGAGGGGTTCTGAGTTAAAGTGGACCTTAGTGAAGGGGGTGCCGTAAGATGGGCAAAGGCAAAATCTGTTATGTGATTATCACAACCACAGAGGAAGAAATCAAGAATGTGTACAGATGAGTCAAAAGGGCCTGGAATTCTCTTCTGCTTGCTGTTTGGGAAGGAGACACGCATGCAGCAAGCACAACTCATTTCAGCAGGACCGCAGGGGTGCAAACGGTATTGCACTGAATCAAAAGGTCTTTGCAGGAGTCTGGTGAAGGTCTGATGATCAGGAAGGAAAGGGGGTGGAGAGAAGACTATTTTAAGCAGAGTCATAAAGAAAAAGTCTCTTAAGTCTTTGAGAACCAGATGGAAGATTTATGCTTCATTTGTCAAGTGAGAGGACAGAACCTTAGGGTTCCTCTACGTCACTCTCTCCTTCGGGCACACCTTTCTCTTCACTGCACCAGCAGGAGGGAGGGCTGTATCTAAATCTAGCTTTCTAGCTGTCATCCAAGGCAGGCCCAGATGAAATGCAGGGACGCTTCAGACTTGAAACTGATAAGCCTCCCCAGCGAAGGTGGGGCACTGATAAAGGAGGCAAGCAGCCAGGAGCTGGGAAATTCCAAAGCGTAGTTACACTTCAAAGAACTCTTTCCAGGGCAACATGGAGAGCCAGGGGAGTAGAAACGAATGGGTTTAAAGACATCAGCCTCTGCTTAAAATAGCTCAGCAGTCTCTCCTACTAGAAAAAAAATCTAAGCAAGCATGTCCTTCCACCACATAGTTGTTAGTAGTAGACAAAAACAACCAAACTAAACTAGAAACAACCTAGTTCAATAAACTATAGAACATCTATATTGTGGCATATTATATAGCTATGAAAAAGAAAACAATATTGTGATGTGTTGACCTGGAGGTGTTTTGCAGAAATGTGTACAGCTTGGTAGTATTTGCATGAAATCACACCCCCCATCATGGTTGTGTGTGTGTGTGTGTCTGTAGTAAACAGTTTGATTTCAGAGAGAAAGAATGAGGGGCTGGGGGAAAGAAGAGAAGAAAGAGAGAAAGAGAACAGGAGGAGGAGGAAAAGGAGGAAGGGAGGAGAGGTGGAAAGATACACAATAAGCTGTTCACATTGGTTATTTGAGGGAAGCAAGGTTGTGAGGAGCATTGTGAATTTTGTGTGTGTGTGTGTGTGTATATAGTCATGCACCGATAACAATGTTTTGGTCAATGACAGACTGCTTATACAATGGCAGTCTCATAAGATTATAATGAAGCTGAAACATTTCTAGCACCTTGTGATGTGGTAGCCATCAATGTCAGAGCGCAATGGATTACTCATGTGTTTGTGGTGCTGCCGGTGTTGTAAAAATATAGCACGTACAATTATGTAAAGTACACAGTGCTTGATAATGATGATAAACGACTATGTTACTGATTTATGTATTTCCTATATTATACTTTCAATTATTATTTCAGTGTGCATTTTTTCTACTTGTTAAAAGAGCTAACTGTCAAACAGCCTCAGGCAGGTCCTTCAGGAATGTTTCAGAAAAAGGCCTTGTTATCAAAGCAGGTGACAGCTCCAGGCATGTTACTGCCCTGAAGACCTTCCAGTGGGCAAGATACGGAGGTAAAGACAGTGGCATGATGATTCTAACCCCGTGTAGGCAGGCCTAGGTGAATATGTGTGTCTCCATCTGAGTTTTTAAGAAAAAAAAAGCTTAAAAAGTAAAAAAAGATTTTTTTAAATAGGAAAAACCTTATAGAATAAGGATATAAAGCAAAAAATACTTTTGTACATCTGTACTATGTGTTTGTGTTTTAAGCTAAGTTCTATGAAACAGTCAGAAAGTGAAAAAATGTTAAAAGTTTATAAAGTAAAAAGGTTACAGTAAGCCAAAGTTAATTTATTATTGAAGAAAAATATTTTATAAATGTAGCATAGCCTAAGTATATACAGTGTTTATAAAGCCTACAGTAGTATACAGCAATGTCCTAGGCCTTCACGTTCATTCAATGACTCATCCGGAGCACCTGCCAGTCCTGAAAGCTCGATTCATGGTAAACACTCTATACAGCAAGTTTACCACTGACATTTTTTATTCTGTATTTTTACTGTATCTTTGCATATTTCAATATGTTTAGATACACAAATGGTTACCATTGTGTTACAGTTGCCATGGTCTTCAATACAGTGACAGGCTGTAGTGTGTAGTGAGCTATACCATCTAGGTTTCTGTAAGTACACTCTCTGATGTTTGCGCAACGACAAAATTGCCTAATGATGCATTTCTCAGATTATATCCCTACTGTTAAGTGATGCATGACTGTGTGTGTGTGCGTGTGTGTGTACTCGCACATATACACATAAATATATACAGTCTACTCTCTGTATCCAAAGTTCTGCACCTGCAGATTCAACTAACCAGAGGTCAAAAATATTCCCTCCATCGACCCTGCTCCTACCTTGTATGGAATCTGGCCAGCATCCCGATACAGCTTCCCAGCTTCCCACTAAAATACTCGTGAAGACCCTCCAAAATGAGAATAGTCACAAGAATTCTGAAAACTTGGACTGCTCGCTATTATCAGGGGTTCATGTCTGTGGTCCCAGCTACTTGGGAGGCTGAAGTGGGAGGATTACTCGGGCCCAGGGAAGTTGAGGCTGCAGTGAGCCGTAATTGCACCACTGCAAACCCGACTGGGCAACACAGAGAGACCCTGTCTCAAAACAACCAACCAAAAAACCAATAGAGCTATGTTTATTGACTTTTGGTAGAAAAATACTTATTATGACTTAAATTATGTCCAGTGAAACTGTCACTTGTGCGTGAAGCCACTATAATGGCATTCTCAGATATTCACTGAGAAATTGAACTAAAAATTAGTTACTTTAGTCAACTGAAAGAAGAATCAAAATTAAGAATTTGATACAGAGAACTCAAGGCATAAAAGTAATTTTGGGTTTTCCTTTACTTGTGTTAGACTCCAAACTTGGGAATCCAGTAGATTTTGCAACCAGGTGGTGAAATGTGACCTTATGGTACCTTCTGCTTCCACTTTCCTCAGTAATACCAGAAACTGCAGGAACTTCTCACTCTTCGTGCCTCAATTCATAGGGCTTCTCCTGATAGCATGGTGACCAGAACAATGAGGACCATTGCATTTCAGGACCTAATGGAAACGGTCAAACTATTCACAAAGTTGAGACATCGCAGCAGCAGAATCACTGAGGAAAAAAGCTTATTATCTCCTCTACAAAAGCAGAGTTGCCAAGGAACTTGATTTTCTGTGTCTGTAAAACTCATGTTTAACGAGTCACTGGGCTCTCTTTTTATTTTTTAAATCAGTTAACAGTAGCAAACAACGCAGGGACAGATATAGTCTGTTATCAGACCTTCTTCATCTATGGCCTGGGGTGTTTCTGCGCTAATTATGCCATGAACAAAATGTACATAAAAAATGGAAAAAACAAAATGTAAGGAAATATAATGTTCATTGGTGATTATCTTCGGGTGGAAGAATTCTGAATAATTTTAATGTTTACCTTTATATTCTTAAATTTTCTAGTTTGTTTCTTTTTTAAACAATGTGTAGTTGTTACTCGTATACTTAGTTTAAAAAGAGGCTTTAAATATCATTTGATACAATTCTGCCTGTGCCACTTGAGAGAGCTGTTTCTGTGGTTTCTCTCAGCTCACAACAAGCCCTTCTCTCTGGGTATTCCTTGTCCTCCATCTGCTTCACAGGGAAGAGTCCCAGGTAACCATGTTTATATCCGTCAGGTCCTAATTCAAATGCTACCTCCTCAGACTTTCCAAACAGCTGCCCGCTGTGCTTACTCCCAGCAATGCATTCTGTTTGGTTTTATCCACTGAACTCGTTAGTGGTTGCTTTATTTTCTTGTTTACTGTTTGTGTTTTATCCACAGAACTTGTTAGTGGTTGCTTTATTTTCTTGTTTACTGTTTGGCTCTTTTTCGTTATTATTATTATTTTTGAGACCGAGTCTCGCTTTGTCACCCAGGCCAGAGTGCAATGGCGTGATTTTGGCTTACTGCAAACTCCGCCTCCCAGGTTCAAGCAATTCTCATGCCTCAGCCTCCCCAGTAGCTGGGATTACAGATGTGCACCACCACGTCCAGCTAATTTTTGTATTTTTAGTAGAGACGGGGTTTTGCCATGTTGCCAGGCTAGTCTCGAGCTCCTGGCCTCAAGTGATCCACCTGCCTTGACCTCCCAAAGGGCTGGGATTACAGGGGTGAGCCACCATGCCTGGCCTGTTTTTCTCTTTTCAGTGAGGGGCTTTGTCACGTTGACTACTGTGTCCCCAGCACCAAGTGTCGGGTCCCAAACATACCATATGCACTCAGTAAAGTACAGAACACAGGAAAAAGCTCCCCTGTGACCCCAGCTGCCTGTCTATAGCTAAGAGGGCCAAGAAGACCCTGAGCAAAGCAAGGCCAACCACATCATTTCTCTCAGGAATCTGGAACTGGGGATCACAGTGCCGTGGTAACGTACAAATGCGAAAGCTGTCAGGTGGGCATATTCTGGCTTGAAGGCCAGAGAAAGAAAAAAAAAAACTGGCTTAGAAAGGCGTTTGTGAAGCAGTGGGGAGCACTGGGAGCTTTTTAGACCTGATCCCACATGCCCTCTGGAGCCTTCTGTGCCTCAGTCTTGAGTTTTCTAACCTTTTAAAAGTTCTGCGTTTCAGGTTAGGCCAGCAGGAGTTGGCACCTGTTACCTACAACCACGGAGTCTGGCTCAGTATTACCTACAATCACAATCATGTTTTAAAAATTCACAGCAAAAAGGTATGGTGGAAACGCTCCAAAATGTTTGCCTCTGAGTGGTGGGACTACCCAGTTTTCTATATTTTCTTTGTTTCTTTTTTCTTTTTTTGGAAACAGATCTTGCCAGGTTAGTGCGTGGCACCATCTTGGTTCCCTGCAGCCTCGACCTCCTGGGCTCAAATGATCCTCCCACCTTAGTCCCCTGAGTGGTTGTGACCACAGATGTGTTCCACCATGCCCGGCTAACTTTTGTATTTTTGTAGAAATGGGTTTTGCCACGTTGCCCAGGATAGTCAAGTACTCCTAGGCTCCTGGCTGGGCGTGGTGGCTCATGCCTGTAATCCCAGCACTTTGGGAGGCCAAGGCGGGCGGATCACAAGGTCAGGAGTTCGAGACCAGCCTGGCCAACATAGTGAAACCCCGTCTCTACTAAAAATACAAAAAATTAGCCAGGCATGGTGGTGGGTACCTGTAATCCCAGCTACTCATGAGGCTGAGTCAGGGGAATGGCTTGAACCCGAGAGGCAGAGGTTGTAGTGAGCCAAGATTGCGCCACTGCACTCCAGCCTGGGCGACAGAGCGAGACTCTGTCTCATAAAAACAAAAAACAAAACAAAAAAAATGGATTCCTAGGCTCCAGTGACTCACACTTGCCTTGGTTTTCCAGACTGCTGTGATTATAGACATGTGCCACCACACCTGACCAGTTTTCTATATTTTATAAAGCAAGTATGTGTTACTTTTATAATAATAGACTTGGTAAATTCTAGTAGATCGTGTTCTATCCACTTTAGGAAGAAGAACTGAGAGGTGAAGCAGTGAAACGACTCACCAAAGTTGACGAAAGTGTGCCTGGGGCTTTCTGATGCACAGGCCCATATTCCGCCCCCCTCACCCCGCAGGGGGTCTTTGGCTAGTAACTGTGCTTTTCATCCCCAAATGCTACATTTCAGTCATTTATGCCATAATAAATTATCTCGCTAAGGTGAGAGAAAACTTCTTATAGGCTAACTCTAGTCAGTCGGGGGTGACGGTCCATCCTGCTGTGTTGAGTTAGTTTGTGAGGCAGCGTTCAGACTTGGTAGGAAGTGCCATGACCGGTGAACGCTGCCTGGCCCCAGTGCAGGGAGGTGGGGGATGGAATGGAGCGAATTCTTTCTTGGATGCAGGGCGAAGCTCTGCTTTCTGAGAGGGAGGAAAGCAGGCAGAAAGGGGTACACCTGTATCACGTATACTTCCATCTCCGGTGGGCATGTTATAAGAAATTCTAACTTTATTTTACAAGGATGGCATTATGATGACATAAAGAATAAGGGAGTAGCTGTATACATTCTGCTTTGCTTTAAAAATTCTCTTTGTTTGATGGAAGAACATACCATGCTCATGGATAGGAAGAATCAATATCGTGAAAATGGCCATACTGCCCAAGGTAATTTATAGATTCAATGCCATCCCCATCA
>NW_012105797.1:49607-85028 GCF_000951045.1 Mandrillus leucophaeus | reverse complement strand
GGGCCTATCATGGGGAGTGGGGAGGGGGTAGGGATTGCATTGGGAGTTATACCTGATGTAAATGACGAGTTGATGGGTGCAGCACACCAACATGGCACAAGTATACATACGTAACAAACCTGCACGTTACGTACATGTACCCTACAACTTAAAGTATAATAATAATAAATAAATTAAAAAAAAAATTCTCTTTGTTTGAAACTTTCTTGCACTTTCTTTAGCGAGCTGGTGGCCACAGGGCTGACTGTCATGGGGCAGGGGATGTGGGTGTCAGCTGATGGGTTCAGTGTCAGCATTGCTGGGTAGAGGCCTGAGTGGGGTGCTTCTGGCCTATGTGTGGGCTGCATGAGTTGGCCCACCCTGTGGCTTTCATTCCTAAATAAATCTCACAGAACTGCTGATTCGTCTCACTTGTTTTCTTGAAGTGCATTCACCAGCCCCACCTAGTTTTAAGAAAGCTCCTTAAGTGACCCAGAGGTCCTCCTGGGTGAGCAGCCCTGTCTTGGATCCAGTAAAACAACAGGGAGGAGGGGCAAACAGTCCAAACAGCATCACAGGAGCAGGCCACAAGCTGTTACTTAGAAACCAAGGGATATTAAGCTGATGCAAGAGGACTGGGCAAAAACCCAGAGGCCAGACAAAGAACGGGCCAGCGGCTTTCTCCCTCTCCAGAGGCAAACAATCCCATCCCCTCCCCTGCTTCTCCTGCAGTCCCCCTCTGTCGTCCTAGCTGCTGGCAAACCCCACGGGCACCTGCAGACAAATCTCTGCTTCCTGGGCCCAGCACACTCTGTCTCTATGCTGGGTGCGTAGGGGGGACTGTTCATCTTTGCAGCTGTGTGGGTAGGGGATGGCCCTGGGCAGAGGCAGTGGGACGAAGCAGCCTCCCTGAGGCTCTTGGAGTCCTGAAGGCAGGAGCTCATGTTGCTCTGCAGTCCGGGCTGGAGAGGTTTTACCTATTTGTGCAGTGGATCATAATGTTACCTCACCACGTACCCAGCTGCCAGCATCTCCAAAATGCAGGGGAAGTTGAAGAGATGAGCCAAAGGGGACTGCAAACCTCTTTTCCACCATTAAATACAATTTGTAGGAGGCCACTGGTTTGGACTAGGCTCCTGTTCTGGGCCCAACAGACCAAACCAATCAACGTGGAGTCATCCGTGCTAAATGAAACAAACAACTTGGGTGTACACACTGTAACAGATGGCTGAGTTTTGGTAGTTACAGCAGCTGAGCTTAAGTCAGTGGTAGGTGGCCAGCTGATTCACGTAAGGCTGTAACTAATTAACCTCTGTTCCTCGCTTCTGTTTTCTAAACATAAATATTGCTTGACCATGTGGCTTATTCTTCAAACATTTTTCTGGTCCTGAGGTCTGCCCAATTCTAGAATCATGAATAAAAGCCAATAAAGATCTTTAAATGTGTTGCAATCTGGTCTTTTGGACACCATTAACTTAGAAAGCTCTAAGGAAGATTCCAGAAATCAGATTTGTCTGAGAACTCAACCCTGCACTTATGAGCAGTCATTTGTGAGTTTGTAGAATTCGGGTTGGAATAATACAACAGAGAGCTAAGAGGGATTTTCCAACTCTAAAAGTGGTTAAATCCTGAATTAGGAATTTTCCCACCTTTACAAATCTTTATAGTGGAAGAAATAGCTTTCTTTCTTTTTTTTTTTATTTTTTGAGACAGGGATGCTCTCTGTCACCCAGGATGGAGTGCAGTGGTGCGATTACGGCTCACTGCAGCCTCTTTCTCCTGGGTTCAAGTGATTCTTCTGCCTTAGCATCCTGAGTAGCTGGGATTATAGGCAAGCGCCACCACACCAGGAATTTTTTTTTTTTTTTTTAGATGGAGTCTCGCTCTGTCACCCAGGCTAGAGTGCAGTGGCGCCATCTCAGCTCACTGCAACCTCCGCCTCCTGGATTCAAGTGATTCTCCTGCCTCAGCCTCCCAAGTAGCTGAGATTACAGGCATGCACCACCATGCCTGGCTAATTTTTGTATTTTTAGTAGAGATGGGGTTTCACCATACTGGCCAAGCTAGTCTTGACTCCTGGCCTCAAGTGATCAGCCTGCCTTGGCCTCCCAAACTGCTGGGATTACAGGCGTGAGCCACCGTGCCCAGATGGAAGAAATCTTTCTACCTGGGTAACTTCTGTGCATGTTCCAGGCTGCTCAAAAGGCAGAAATCACTAGGCAATCTAATTTTGGAAAGGCCTTTGCAGCCCTGAATTCTTATGACATTGCTCTTATATAATGCACTTTTTGTTTATGTTTTTTGTTTGTCTGAGAGAGAGTCTTGCTCTGTTGCCCAGGCTGGAGTACAGTAGTGCGATCATGGCAAACTGCAGCCTTGACCTCCCAGGCTCAAGTGATCCTCCCATTTCAGTCTCCCAAGTAGCTGAGACCACAGAGATATACCACCACGTCCAGCTAATTTTTGCATTTTTTGGAGAGATGGTCTTGAAATGTTGCCTAGGCTGGTCTTGAAACTCCTGGACTCCAGTAATCCTCCTGTCTTGGCCTCCCAAAGCACTGGAATAACAGGTGTGAGCCACTGCACTTGGCCCTGTTTTTAAAGATCGAAGTCTTTATTTTAAAAATGTGGCAGTCAGAGGTAATACAAAGCACAACAAATAAGTCTCAGGTGCACATCAAGTCCTATTAATAGGCAGTAGCTGCCTGGAGTGCTGTGTTGACAAACATTCTCAGGTCACATCTGTTTACTGAGAAACAGTGCTGGGATAAACTAGCAATGGCGGCCATGGATGCGGAAGTGGGGGATGATGGCTCTCATGCCACATATTTTACACTCTGAGTTAAATGGAGAGGCATCTTTCAGACTTCTATACCCAGTGTTTCTCAGGATTCTGGAAAGCGGACCATTAACAGAGTTAGAAGATAAGAATTATCAGTGGTTTCCCCCGAAGGAATCAGTAATGTATCTTCCTCAGAGACAAGTTTGTTATTTATTGACGATGTCTCCTATCCTGTGAACAGCAAGAGATCCCACACTCCCTTCTGTGGTTCGAGTCCTCAGGATTTGGTTTCTGGACAAAAGCTCACTCTGTTGTCCTTATGGATTTGTTCCTGGATACTGTTCTAGCCTCTCAGTGGTCTCCTGGCCTTACCTTCTTGCATCCATTCTCCAGAAGGATGATGGATTGAGCTTTCTAGATGGAAATCCTGATTATTCCTGCCCCTTCGGTAGTTCCGATCACTCACAGGACAATTATTTGCTCCCACATATGATCCACCTTCATCTAGTCCTTGCTTGCCTGTCCATCTCCATCTCTCATCCCTCTTTTCCTTGGCACTTTATGTCACGGCCTCATGGAGTTACTTGGTTTTCCTCATCTTCACCACTTGGGGCTTCTCTGGTGTGGTGTGCACCCCCATTTCAGAGACTCAGCCGAGTCCTCCTCAGGCCACCTTCCTGGATCCTTACACTGGAGGAAAGGGCCCTTGCCACACACTCTGTGCTTGCTTTGATCTCATTGTGTGATCACACGTTTGTCTCTCTCTCCTAGTGAAACCCTAAGCTATGCAAGGATTCAAGAATCTTATTTATTTGCATCCAAACCACTAGTGCAATGGATGGACTATGGGTGCCTGACACATAGTTATGGGATGAGTGGAAGGATGAGAACTGGGCAGTTTTCCCAAATTCATGAAATTGATGGTGAATCAGCACAGAGCTCATGATCAGTAGGTTGATACACTCGTTTCCTCACACTATCTTCATTGTTTTACTTAATTACCTGCTCTCCTGGCCCCATATGCAGCCTCTTCTAAAAATGTTGGTTATCACAAGAAATTGAGGCAAAGGAGCCAACAGCCAATTGTGAATGATGTAAAATTATAGAAATTCAAAGTCATTGAATCTTAGCTCTAGTGAATCATCTCACAGTCCAGAGTCAGTGGCAGAGCTTACATCTCATTCATACCTCCCTCCCTCCCTCCCTCCCTTCTCTCCTTCCTCTCTCCCTCTCTCTCTTTTTTTGGGAAAAAGGAGTTGTTTTCAGCAACTATAAGGTCATCTGTGAAAATTATATGACCACCTTTTTATGGTCTATATGATGATAGATATTTAATTTTGATTGAAACAAAAGTGAAGAGTAAGGGATTCATATTTTGGTCCAAATTCTTGTTGTTGTTGTTGTTTTCTTTGAGACAGGGTCTTGCTCTGTTGCCCAGGCTGGAGTGTAGTGGCACAGTCTCAGCTCACTACAGCCTCCACCTCTGGGGCTCAAGCAATCCTCTCACCTCAGCCTCTTGAGTAGCTGGGATGACAGGCATGTGCCACCACACCCAGCTGATTTTTTGTAGAGGCGGGGGTCTCACTATGTTGCTTAGGCTGGTCTTGAACTCCTGGGCTCAAGTAATACACCCGCCTTGACCTCCCACAGTGTTGGGATTACAGGCAAGAGCCACTGTGCTAGGCCTTTAGGCCCCAGTGCTGCAGCTGCGCAGAGTTCTAATTCCCAGATCGCTTAACTAAAATGTTCTCAGCTTTTTCTCTTTTCATTTAAAAAAAAAAAAAAAAAGGTAAGTGACTTATTTCAGAGGGGAAAGTGAAGCGACTCGCCTTGTGTAGCTGTGTTTTCGTCTCGTAGTAGGCGATCACGGGGATGGACGCTCGGTAGTAGGCTTCCAGGCGCTTGGCGATGGTCTTGGTGGTGTCGTCCGCAGGCGGGCTGCTCTGGCTCCTTTGGAGAAGGCGGTTGGTCATGGTGTCCGCCGAGCAGTCCATACAGATCACCAAGTGTGGGTCTCCAATCTGGAGAAGGGAGTGGAGCACAACACAGTCAGAAACCTCACCCTGCTGATGTTCTGCAAAGGCCCAGGGCCTCTGCTTTTTCCTTTCTTGGCCTTCTGGTTCCCCTCAAGGTCCCAGCATTACACTGTGGTGCAATTGGGACTGGACTCCATAGCTCCCTCTTCTAGGTCAGTTCCCTTCCACACGCTGCCTCAGAGCTGCCTCTCGCCCTCAGCTTTTAGGCCACCTCACGTGATGCAGGGGCACATGTGCCACCCACTGCAGCCACTGTCTGTCTTCTGCACTGAGAAGAAAGGAGTATGTATGTGTGAGGGGGTGTTTCCTCTAATGTGAAGCCTTTGCTGACCACCGGCACAGCTAATCACTTCTCCTAGAAGCCACCATGATATCTTGTAAGAGCCACAGGTGGCATTCTGTGGCTGTGCCCGTACTGTGTCAGGGGAGTGGGGCATAATGCTTGAGCACACTAGAGGCTGGAGTCAGGCTGCTTAGGGTCAAACCCTGGTGTCACGACTTGTCTCCAGGATGGGCTCCATCAATTCGTTATCTCGCTTTACTGGTAAGCTACTCTCGCACTGAGACACAGAAACACCTTGAATCTGACCTGTAACTGTTTTGATCAACAGACTATAGCGGAAACAATGTCCCTGCTTTTAGAGTCCAGGTCACAAGAAATCCTGCAGTTTCTGTCTGGTTTTGTGGAACACTCGCTACAGCAGGGAGTCTGCTGCCACCTAAGACGTCCAACTATCCTGAGACTGCCAGTCTGAGAGGAAGGCCAAGCTAGCCATGTGGAGAGGCCATGTGGATGCAGATACCCACCAGCCCCCAACTGTTTTAGACATCCCAGCCCTGGCTGCAGACATGGATCTCAGCCCCGGCCACTTTCTGAGTGCAATTACATAAGGAACCCCAAGTGAGAACCAGCCCGCTGAGCCCCATAACCTCCAGAACCTTGAGAGATAATAACAAATTGTTGTTTAAAGTTTGTATTTTATTTTGTAAGAGATGGGGTTTAGCTCTGATGCCCAGGCTGGAGTGCAATGGCTATTCACAGGCATAATTATAGTGCACTATACAGTCTTGAACTCCTGGACTCAAGTGATTCTCTTGCCTCAGCCTCCGGAGTAGCTGGGGCTACACACACATGCCACTGGGCCAGGCTTACATATTGTTCAACTGACTTCCTCATTAACTAGAAGTCTGACTCAACTTCTCTGCATCTGAGTTTTCTCATTCATACAATGAGGACGATCATAGGATTGCTGTGAGGATGAAATAAAATTAAATAAGGTAATGTACGTATGCTCCTTGGCATACGGCAGACACTAACGATTCACTATTATGTTTATTTCCTCTATGAGGCTTAGGTTCCCCGTGTGCAGGGATTAAGAATTCTCCGCTCCTAGTCCCAAGTCTTGCACACAGTAGGTGATGAAGAAATGTTTTAATGAATGAGTGATGGTGGTATGATCTGTGGTATGAGTCTCCCATCTCCATATCCTTCTCTTAAATGTTCTTTTGTCTCTGGAACATGCTTACTTTGCATCCTCCTCCAACCCTGGATCAAAGGAAACCATTACTCCCCGTGACCTTGCCACATTCGAGCTGTGAGTAAATGAAGGCTTGCCACCCCTGTAGAAAGTGTGTGGGGTGGGATGAGAACAAAGTTCAGTCAAGAAGAGGATGTTTAGGCAACACGGATAACTCACAACATCGTGAGTTGCCAGACAGTGTTGGTCAAACATATATCTACCTCCTCTGAGGGGTGTACTTTAAGGAACAGGGTGAAAACACTCTCCAAAATGTACAACAGTGCAATAAACTTCTGGAATAGGTCATGCGACTCTTCTGTCCGTATTAATTGGAAGGAAAAAAAAGAAGAGCATTTGTGCAGCAAGAAAGGCCGGGTGAGGGTTTAGGGAAAAAAATGACCATTGTTCACCAGCAGAGGGCGAGCTTGGGAGGCGGCTTAATGTTCTCCCTGAAAGAACTGCAGGTTAGGGTTGCATGAGGCAGCCAGGCGATTTTTCCAATTGTGGGGTCATTTTCAGGCCACTCGTGGGGACAGGAAAGATAATTCAGGGACACAGGTACAAAGAGAGATTATGTGTCACTGAGCAGGAGCCGGCAACAAATGACCTTTTAGACCAAAATAAGCACAGGGCAGAGAGGTAGCTTTTTCTTCCACACTGATGTGGAAAGTGTGGCCCCTGGACCAGCACCATGTCTCGGAAGCTTGTTAGAAATGCAGACTCTCAGGCATAACATGAGACCTGCTGAAGCAGAATCTGTTTTTTTTTTTTTTTTTTTGGCGACAGAGTTGTCTCTGTAGCGCAGGCTGGAGTGCAGTGATGTGATCACTGCAACCTCTGCCTCCCAAGTTCAAGCAATCCTCCTGTCTTAGCCTCCCAAGTAGCTGGGATTACAGGTGTGCGCCACCACACCGGGTGAATTTTTGTATTTTTAGTAGAGACAGGGTTTCACCATGATGGCCAGGCTGGTCAAGAACTCCTGACCTCAAGTGATCCTCCCACCTCAGCCTCCCAAAGTACTGGGATTACAGGTATGAGCCACCGCGCCCAGCCTAGAGCCTGCATCTTAACAAGATCCCTCACTGAGTCTTCACAACATCCTAGAGTGATAAGCTACTCTGCCAAGCCATTTTCCTGTGCCAAAACTAGGGGGTTTGACCTAAACTCTCTCTCCTGGAATCAGCACTCTCCTCCTATATAAAAAAGCTATTGATCAGTTATTCTATTTGGAAGTGACCTGAACCATTTGTTTTTAAAACCTCAATTTTTTGAAATGTTTGAATGAGATACCATTTAATTTTTTTTCAAAATGCTTTGCTATGTATCATTAGAAAGTCCCCTGGAGTAGCTGTCTGGCTCCCAGCTCTGCTCTGTTATCACCGGACTGTGGTTAGTCTTCAACAGCAAGTAGGCAGGCGAGCAGAGGTGGCTGAATGAATCAGAGACTTCGGGACATTGGCCTGCCCCCAGCATCACCCCGTTGGCACCCTAGGGCTCTGCCACCAGCATCACTGGATTCTCCACGGCCTTTGGTTTTCAGGGGACCTTAGTTAGAACACAAGTGCCCTTGGAAGGGCTGCTGAGGCACCATCAGCAACATTTCAGCAGCTGGCTAAGCTTCACTGTGCTGAGGGCTTTACAAACAGCCATCCCTTAAGCCCTCTGGCACCCTTGCTGGGAAGTACGATTATTCCCACTTTAAGAATGAGGAAATGGAGACCCTCAGAGGTTAACCTTGCCAAGGTCATTAGGGACTAGTGAGTGACAGGCCTGAAGCAGATGCATGTAACCCCAACGCCTGGTGACCTCACCCTGATGGAGAGAGCCAGCACCTTCAGAATGAGGCTTGGGCAAGAAGCTGAGTGGGCCAGATGGAACCAGGAGAGAAGAGCAGGGCCATGGGAAAGGGAGCGAGTGGAGAGGGGTGCCTACTCACTTATTTTAGTTTTCAGAAGCTGCCTCTGCTGCCTCTTGGGATCTAATGGGACCACGCTCATCCTTGCATCCCTTAGGGGATGACGGCAGCCCACCAGCACGAGGACATCAGCATCGTGGGCTGTGATCATGGTTTTGCTTTGGTCATTCCAGCAAGCGGAGCGGGAGGAGAAGTTTGCCCTCCTGCCCTCTGACTCCACCCCCACCTTAGTTTTCTTCTGATTAAGTCAGAATGGGTGTTAGCCCATGTTTACCAGTGGGCAGGAGCTCTGCATGCCATCCAGGAACTCTCTTTGTTGAGAATAACAACTATCTTATTCTTGGTGTGTGCCTCAGTTTCCTCATTTAAAAATGAGGATAATAATAGTGTTTGACTCACAGGACTATTGTGAGGGTTAAATGAGTTTGTACATGTAAAACCCCTGATCCACTTCAAACACTACATAAATGGAGCTAATGTTATTCAAGGTGGGCTTGGCAACATAGTCATCTTTTGACCTGTAAAGTATCCCACTGGTCAGATTTAGGTCTAGGAAGAGTCAGTGGCTTCACTCAGGCTTTTAGCCTAAGTCACATGCTCCAGCATGTCTACCAGAGTCTCCCTACGCTGGCAGGAAAGGGCCCTGGCTGAAAAGAAGGTGGCGTGCCTACTTCTCATTTGCTCTCACCTTGAGGTATGTCCCCTTGGGGGAACCTCACTAGAGGAGGAATATCTGGGTCATTCCAGCATTCCTGAACACACAACCCTAACGATAGTAATACTACTCAATTGATATATACCTTCTCCCTCCACACCGCCGTTACGCAGCTCTAAGTTCTGCAGCGAACCAGGAACCAGAAGAAGAGAGCAGAACATCTCAAGTGGAAAATCCTATGTGGCCTCCAGGGCTGCCCACAATTCTAAACAACTCGAACACACCAACTGGACATTCCCTTGGCCAGACTCAAACTTTGTGCGTGTGTGCATATGTGTGTATGTGTTAAGAGCTCATTCTGAAGATTAGAATACACTTATAAACAGAAACACTGGTTCTGTCAATGAAGTGTCTTGAGATGGCTGAGAGTAGTGAGGCAGAGGGATCACTGTGAAGCCATCATTCCCACCTCCACGAGAGTTATGTACATATTCTGGCTAAAGGCAGAATTTCACCTAAGAGTCTTTTGGGAGGGAAAAGCCAAGAGCAAACCCATGCATTCTACTTCTATTAATATGACTTCTGTTAATATGAGTTCTGTTAATATGTGGCTAATTTGGCTGCTGTTGAGTATGAGATTGGCTTAACACTGGAAAGCATTTCGATTTCACACCAGGGAGTCAGGCTAAGCACAGAGCCCTTCTCAAGATGGTAAGAATCTATAAAATGGCTCACGCCAGTAGTCCCAGCACTTTGGGAGGCCGAGGTGGGCGGATCACGAGGTCAGGAGTTCAAGACCAGCCTGACCAACATGGTGAAACCCCATCTCTACTAAAAATACAAAAATCAGCTGAGCGTGGTGGTGGGCGCCTGTAATCCCAGCTGCTGAGGCAGGAGAATCGCTTGAGGCTGGGAGGCGGAGGTTGCAGTGAGCTGAGATCACGCTGCTGCACTCCAGCCTGGGTGAGAGAGCAAGACTCCGTCTCAAAAAAATGAAGAAAAAAAAAAAAATCGATAAAATGGGGGTACTAACACCTATTAAGTAGGACTGTAAAAATTAATCAAATGGCATGTGTAAAGCATCGAGTTCAGTTCCTGGCACACTGTAAGTACTGAAAAAATAATTATTATTCCTATGTTCTGTATGATTTTAACTATGCAAAAACGGGCAGAACAAAGATGGCAAGAATATACATCCAATGTTAAAGGTATTATCACTGGATGGTTAGTTATTCTTTGTTTTGTATTTTTGTGTATTGTTTCATATTATATTTTTATTTCTATAGTCAGAAAAAATACACATTATTGAAAAAACTGTAAAGATTTATTGAACACCATATGTAGGCTTATAAATGTGTAAAGGCACTTGTCAAGGATCCCATCCAATCTTCCCAAAAATCACTGAGGTACATATTTCCAACCAACATTTTGTAGAAGAGGAGATAGAGGTCTACAAAGTTAGCTGACTTGCTTACCAGCCAATGAGTTACAAAGCCAGCTTCCAAATACAGGCCTGTTCACACCAGAGTCACTATAAGCAGGGGTTCTCAGCTGGAGTGGGGAATGAGGATGGTGATCAGAAACCCTGACTCCTCTTCTCATATTCCTTCTGCCCCGTTACACACATCTACATGCATATATGCACACATACATGTACATACACACAGCCCCTCCTCCAGTAAATCATGTTGCAAACTGAAGGCATAGGTTGTAATTCAACAGGGACAGAACCAGCTTGGGGAATAGAAGATAGGAAGGTAACAGAGAAACCACACACAGACTTACCCTTAAGCTGTGGACATTAGTTTGCATTTGATTTTTAGTGATGTCATATGCAGTGGCCAAGGAAATTGTCAAAGGACCTTGCATCTCGGATAACTCAGCTACAGGTATGCAAAAGTGTCAGCCTAACTAACTGAATTTTTAAAGGAACTGATGGTCCAATGCATTGGACACATCAATCTCGGTGACCCAGAAAGGCTGGTGAGATTTTTGTGGGCTGGTTAAAACCTCTCCAGGCTTGAATGGACCTCAAACGTAGTTGCAGGCCTGATGCACAAATGGGAAATATATGCTTTCAACCAAGCTGATTACTTTGAATCTCTGGGGAAAATCAGATGTCTGCATTTGTCTTTGTCAAATTTCAAATGAATTTTTTGCCTATAATTTGGAGGGGAGCTACAAATGAAGGGCCCTGCAGGGCAGTAATGAGTCAACAGTAGCTCATTCTGTGTTTATAGCATCTTTGTTTATCTGGTCAGGTTTTATTATTATTATTATTTTTTGAGATGGAGTTTCACTCTGTCACCCAGGCTGAGGTGCAGTGGTGCAATCTTGGCTCACTGCAACCTCTGCCTCCTGGGTTCAAGCGATACTCCTGCCTCAGTCTCCCGAGTAGCTGGGATTACAGGCATGTGCCACCATGCCTGGCTAATTTTGTATTTTTAGTAGAGATGGGGTTTCGCCATGTTGGTCTGGTTGGTCTCGAACTCCTGACCTCAGGTGATCTACCTGCCTTGGCCTCCCAAAGTGCTGGGATTATAGGCGTGAGCCACCATGCTTGGTCATCTGGTCAGGTTTAAAGCAGGTGCTCATTCTGGAGGGCTGCATGTGTTGTCTTGCACACCTGCTAAATTGATACTAGAATCTTCTAAAATTACTGTCCAGGGACAAATCAGTGTCACTCTTGGTCTCTGTAAGTTCCTCCCAGCAGTATGTAAGAAACTATCTTTGTAGATGTCTAAAATCTCACTTAAGGGTTGTATGCTCAGTAATGAAATAAGTCACCTGTGTGTTGTTTGAAATGGCATCATGAATTTTAGCATTGGGTGTAAGTGTCCAGTCACCATGTTGATGACTTTCTTGTTCCTTAGTTCTAGTTAGGCTTCTTCTCTGCCACATTCTAAAACCTGTCTGACCAGGGACCACAGTGGGAGAGGAAGGATTTTGCTTTACTTTAGGGAAGATCACATGGATCATTTGAATTCATACTTACCCAAAGGCCAGAGGACAGACCAATGGGCTGCATAGAGCTTTGAGCTCAGCCCAACTGGGTTTTAAGCAAAGGAGGAAGTGGTGATGGAGCAGGAATTTTAGAGGTTTGTATGAGGTGTGATTAACAAATGAGTGATGCTAAACTAGATACTATTTTATAAACTTTTATAGCTTAGAAGACATTTATGTATGTTGTATGATCTGATGTTTACAAAACCTTTTAAATGGGTGTTAACAGGTATTATTATCTCCGTAATATATGACAGAGGTGAAAACCTAGGTTTTCTGACTCCAGAGCACATGAGTGACATGCTTTAATGATTCCACCTTGGGAAGCTCCAAGGGCTGTCATTGCTCAGAATGGTGTGGAACCCCATAGGCCTAAGTTCTGGGGTTTGCCTTCAGACTCAGTTTTAAAATTCCCCAAAGAAGAATAAGGATTATAATTTAATTTTTTTGTTGTTGACTGAGAGAGAGAGAGAGAGCGAGCCCTTATTTATTTACTATACATCTTTTCCTTGACCATTTGAGGGTTTCACAAGAATATTCTACCACCTCTCAGAGCAATTGAAAAAAAAAAAAAAAAGACTTGGCCGGGCACGGTGGTTCATGCCTGTAATCCCAGCACTTTGGGAGGCCAAGGAGGGTGGATCACGAGGTCAAGAGGTCGAGACCATCCTGGCTAACACGGTGAAACCCTGTCTCTACTAAAAATACAAAAAATTAGCAGGGCGTGGTGGCGGGTGCCTGTAGTCCCAGCTACTCGGGAGGCTGAGGCAGGAGAACGGCGTGAACCCGGGAGGCGGAGCTTGCAGTGAGCCGAGATCGCACCACGGACTCCATCTGGGTGACAGAGCGAGACTCCGTATCAAAAAAATTTAAAAAAAAAAAGAAAAGACTTTTATTTCCATCACTTCCAAAAACGTACCGGACCTGTCCTGACTTTCCTGGAGGCTCTCTCAGAGCTCTTCTAACCTTAAGTTCAAGGGCAAGGTAACTGGGAAAAGCCTGAACCTGAGTAAACACTGTTGATCCTGCAGCAGTTGTTACACATCTGCAATTGTATTTTAGTGTCATGTTTACACAACTGCCAGTCCTCATAGACAGGAAGCTTCTCAAGGGTTGGACCACACCTTCCTCTCTTTGTATCCCCTCCAACCCCCAGCCCTGCACAGGCCTTGATTCTAAGGTGGTATAAAAAAATTTTCCTGTTCTTCAGTTACTTAGAATGTATCCCTAGGGACTTACCCACAGCCTAGACGTTGGCTAGAAGATCAGAATAAACAAAATCTAAAACAATCCATGGAAGGCTTAATATTGCTCAGATGTTGATATTACCCAAAATGATCTACAAATTTAATGTAATCCCTATCAAAATCCCAATGGTTTTTTCTTTTTTTTTTTCCCAGGAATAGAAACATTATTCTAAAACCATATAGAATCTCAAGAGGCCCTGAATTGCCAAAACAATCACCAAAAAGAACCACAAAACTGGAGGTCTCACACTTCCTGATTTCAAAACTTATTACTAAGCTACAGTAATCAAAAGAATGTGGTATAGGCATAAAGACAGATATATAGACAGAATAGACAGTCCAAAAATAAACTCTCACCTACATATGGTCAAATGATTTTTCATGAGGATGCTAATATGGTTTGGAATTTGTCCCCTCCAAATCTCATGTTGAAATGTGACCTCCAGTGTTGGAGGTGGGGCCAGGTGGAGGTGTTTGGGTCATGGGGGCAGACTGCTCATGAATGGCTTGGTGCTATCCTCGTGGTAATGACTGAGTTCTCATTCCATGAGTTCACGAATGATGTGATTATAGAAAAGAGTCAGGGGCCTCTGACATCTCTCTCTCAACATGTGATGCACTGGCTTCTCCCTCACCTTCTGCTGTGAGTGGAAGCTTCCTGAGGCCTCACCAGGAGCAGATGCCAATGCCATGCTTCCTGTACAGGCTGCAGAACCATGAGCCAAAATAACCTCTTTTCTTTATAAATTACCCAGCCTTAGGTATTCCTCATAGCAATGCAAATGGACTAACATAAATGTCAAGATCATTCTGTGGGAGAAAATATTCTTTTGACAAATGGCATTGGGAAAACTGGATATCCGTATGCAAAATAATCTGACACCATATACAAAAAATTCACTCAAAACGGATCAAGGCTGGGGGTGGTAGCTCACGCCTGTAATCCCAGCACTTTGGGAGGCCAAGGCAGGCGGATCACATGAGGTCAGGAGTCCAAGACAAGCCTGGGCAACATGGTGAAACTCCGTCTCCACTAAAAGTACAAAAAAATTAGCCAGGCGTGGTGGCATGTGCCTGTAGTCCCAGCTACTGGGGAGGCTGAGGCACAAGAATTGCTTGAACCTGGTAGGCAGAGGTTGAAGTGAGCCAAGATCGCACCACTGCACTCCAGCCTGGGCGACAGACTGAGACTCCATCACAAACAAACAACAAACAAACACACAAACTGGATCAAAATACCTAAATATATAAGCACTAAAACTACAAAGCTTTTAAAAGAAAACACAGAGGGAAGGCTTCATGGGGATTAGGCAATAATTTCTTGTACAGGACAAAAAGCACAGGCAACAAAAGTAAAAATAGATCAATTGGACTACACCAAATGAAAAGGTTTTGTGCATCAAAGGACACAATCAAAAGAGTGAAAAGACAGCCTATCAAATGAAAGAAAATATCTGTAAGTCATATATCTGATAAGGAGTTACTATCTAAAATATATAAAGAACTCCTACAACTAGACAACAACAAAAAGAAAACAACTTCATTTAAAAATGGGTAAAGGACTCAAATAGACATTTCTGCAGAGAAGATATACAACTGGCCAAAAAGCACATGAAAAGATGCTCAATGTCACTAATCATTAGAGAACTGCAAATCAAAACCACAATAAGATACCACCTCATACCCATTAGGATGGCCACTATCAAAACAACCCATAAAATAACAAGTGTTGGTGAGAGAAATTGAAATTCTCATGCATCGTCGGTAGGAATGTAAAATGGTGTGGCCACTATGGCTGGCAGTATGTACGTATATGTGTAGTATGGTGGCTCCTTAAAAAATTAAAAATAGAATTACCATATGATCTAGCAATTCCTCCTGTGGGTATATGCCCAAAAGAACTAAAGCAGGAACTTGAACAGATACTGTGTACACGTAGTCATGGTAACATTATTCACAATAGCCAGAAAGTGAAAGAAACCTCAGTCTCTATCAATAGGTGAATGAATAAAAATAATGTGGCATATACATACAATGGAATGTCATTTGACCTGGAGAAGGAAGGAAATTCTGACACATGCTGCAGCATGAATGAACCTTGAGGACATTTTTTTAAGTGAAATAAGAGGTACCTAGAATAGCGAAATTCATGGAGATGGAAAGAAAAATGGTTGTCAGGAGCTGGGGAAAGGAGGGAGAGAGTAGAGTTTCAGGCAGGTGCGGTGGCTCACACCTGTAATCCCAGCACTTTGGGAGGCTGAGGTGAGAGGATCACCTGACCCCAGGAGTTCAAGTTCAGCCCTGGTAACAGAGTGAGATCTTCATCTCTACGAAAAGTCAATAAGTTTAGCTGGGTGTGGTGGTGCACACTTGTAGTCCCAGTTGCTCAGGAGGTCGAGGTAGGAGGATTGCTTGGGCCTGTGAAGTTGAGGCTGCAGTGAGCTATGACTGCACCACTGCACTCCAGCTGGGGCAGCAGGGCAAAACCTTGACTCCAAAAATAAAAATAAATAAAATAATAAGTAAATAAATAAAGGGTAGACTTTCAGTTTAGCAAGATAAAAAGAGTTTTCAAGATGGATGGTGGTGATGGTTTCACAACAATATGAATGTACTTAACATCATTGAACTGTACACTTAAAAACGGTTAAGATAACACATTTCGTTATGTCTATTTTACCACAATTATTTAAAAAGTAGAACAATGCTCCCAATTCAATTTTGTAAAACACTAGTTGATTTACGTTGAGGTTTGTGCTCTTGAAGTGGTTTGTTTCATGGGAAAAAGCTCATTAGAACTTGGGCATTGTGAGTGTCCCCCATCAAGAACTGCCTGAACCTTCCACAGTCATGGGGCTCTGCTCCGCAAATCTACTTCTCTCTGCCCACCCCCATCTTGCTGATGGAAGCTCTGGAGTTGAGGGATAGCCAGAGTGGGTCCAGGGTCCGCACATGCCAACTAAACCTAGACATGTTTTCTTTGACTCTGGTTTCCTGTAGGGAGTGTAGGGGAAGATGAGCAATTGACCTTGAAGTATTTCAACACTGTCTAAGGAAGTTAAATGAAACAGCTCAGAAGGAGGTCAAAGTAAACCCTCAGAGGCACGCAAGTATAATTCACCTCAATCAATGTCACTGGAGGTGGGTGGCGACGGGTCCTGCAAAATCTTAGTCCTGCCAGCAGGTGGCACTTACCAGCAAGTTGTCACCAGCTGTGTGGCCACGGGGAAGTCATTAACCCTCTCTGGGCTTCACTCATTACCCTTAACGTGAGGACAGTACTTCCCCTATCTATCTAAAAACGTTATTTTAAAAAAATGAGAAAACTGCATATGAAAAATGTTTCAAAACTAGTCTAAAGAGATCTCTGTATAAACACGGATTTCTCCAGGCTGGTCAGTTTTTGTTTAACAAATGAGGCCAGTCGTACCTTTCTTGCCTGGACTTGTAAAATTACAGGTACCCTCTATAAAGTGTGGGCACAGGATCTGGCCCAGAGTGGGTTCAATACGTGGCAGCCACGATGGTTTTTATTTACTGCTGCTCCCCTGTGAGTGGCCCTGACCCACCCTCCTCACTAGGAGAGGGTGGGCTGGGAGGTAGGACGGCGGGAGGATAGTGGGAGGGTGGTGTGTAGTTCTGATGCTGCCTGTCCAGCACCCGTTCCCCTGTCTTCTTGTAAAGGCAGCCCTACTTTTCCTGGGGGTGATTTTCCTTCCCTGTGTGGTTCAGGTGTGGTGCCCTTGCCGCCTCCTCCCTTCCCATCCTTCCCTGGTCCTCCAGGCTGGGCCAGCCAGCATATTCCCTCCCCTTCCCTCTTGGCCACAGTGATTGGCTCAGTGATGATGGGACTGTGACCAAATCCAGGATAAGGAAACATAACTCTGGGTCTTTTGCTGGACCCACTGGGAAACAGAAACACTTTTCTATGAGGCCACTTAGATGGTAGAAGGTAAGCCTTGATCAGGAAGAAAATGAGGCCAACACAAAGGAAAGAGAATTAGAGAGAGAGAGAGAGAGAGAGAGAGAGAGAGAGTCAGACAATTGATGAACACATTCGGATATCTGGAGTCAACCAAATCCAAACCACTGCTGGGTGTTTTAGTTACTTAAGTCAATAAATCTACTCCTTTTTAAAAATTTCTAGTTTGAGTTAAGTTTCTGCCCCTTGTAATGGAAAGTTTTCATTAATGTAATTGGGAAAGACACAGACTTTGAATTATCCCCCAACCTCAATGATGTACCTTATTTTTCTTCTGGAAGGATCCCCATAACAACCACTCACCCTGCGTCCGAACTCTTCCCCTTGCTTCACCTCCCGAGGATAGCCGTCAATCAGGAAGCCCCTGGTGTCCCCGAGGCTGGCCACCATGGCCTCCTTCAGGAGCTCCAGAACGATGCCCTGGAGCAAAGCGAGAGTGGTCAGGACCTGAGCTCCTTCACAGAACACTAGAAGTACCCCAAGTCTCCTTCAGTCATCCACTGAGGGGGGGGAGGAAGGTTCAGATAAGGTTAACAGCAGACAGCGATTGACCATATTTCATTTCACTCTTCCACCTCCACGCCATATTTTAATATCTATGAAATTGGCAGGTATTTATAATCAGTTCTGCATCATAGTTTAATTGTTAGTGTTTTTTTTCTTACTGGTATATTCTTACCAGTTATCTATCTTAAAATATTGGCATCTTAGACTAGATGAGATAAGGTAGCTGTATTTTATATGGTATCACTCCATGAATTAGGCATAATGGCAATTTAAAACTAGACAAAACATGGTATAAAAAGTATTTTACTGGCTGGGTGCGGTAGCTCATGCCTGTAATCCTAGCACTTTGAGAGGCCAAGGCAGGCGGATCACCTAAGGTCAGGAGTTCAAGACCAGCCTGACCATCACGGCAAAACCCCATCTCTACTAAAAATACAAAAAGTAGCCGGGCATCATCATTGTGGGTGCCTGTTATTCTCAGCAACTTGGGAGGTTGAGGCAGGAGAATCACTTGAACTCGGGAGGTGGAAACTGCAGTGAGCCAAGATCGTGCCACTGCACTCCAGCCTGGGTGATGAGCGAGTCTGTGTCTAAAAAAAAAAAAAAAAAAAAAAAAAGGTTATTTTGCTGTTAACCTTTTTCCAGTAAATATTTTATAAAATTTGACATCTACTTAAAAGACTTTTGGTAGATGTAAAGTAGCATTTTCAAGCAAGATCACTTTCTTTGTTGAAAATTTGTATTTAACAAGTGCTTATGGTAAATGAAGTAGGAGAAATACACCAGAGTCTGGAAATTGGTAGAGGAAAAATGCAATCAGCTGCCAGTGGAGGAACTCCCTGCTTGTGGGATCTGTGCCTTCTGGCAGGGGCTTGGGGAATGTGGCCATTGCAAGTGTGGTCAGAATCTATCCCTAGATAATAGCGAATGAAGTCCTCATGAAGTTTATATTCTAATGAAGAAGACAGACAATATTGATGAACAAATAAATATATAATGACGAGTCAGCTACAGATAACTGATAGGTACAAAATTAAAGCAGGACAAAGAGGTACAGAATGCTAGAGGTGTTACTTTCTATAGGGTGGTCAGGGAAGGCATCTGATAAAGTGTAACACTGAAGTGGAGATCTGGATGAAGGAGCAAACTGTGTGACTGGATGAAGAGAGAGCATCAGGCCGCAGACAGAGCAAATGCAAAGGTCCTGCGGCAGGAACAGTCTGACGTGTGGGAGGAACAAGGAGGCTAGTGGTAGGTGGGAGTGAGCAAGGTGAGAGTGGTGGGAATAACACTGGAGAGGGAGCTGGAGGCCAGAGCTGCAGGAAGGACTGTGGATTTCATCCTAAGTGCAGTGGGCAGCCATTGGAAGGTTTCGAGGAAGGGAATAACGCACTTTGGTAAATGCTTTAAAGAAATCATTCTGGCTGTGTCACAGGTGTTTGAACCAGAGAAATTCCATCTTGAATAAAGGCTGGATAAAATAAGGCTGAGACCTACTGGGCTGCATTCCCAGAAGGTTAAGTTGTTCTTTTTTTTTTTTTTTTTTTGATACTGAGTCTCACATTGTCGCCTGGGCTGGAGTGCAGAGGCATGATCTTGGTTCACTATAACCTCTGCCTCCCAGGTTCAGGCGATTCTCCTGCCTCAGTCTTCCAAGTAGCTGGGATTATAGGTGCCCGTCACCACGTCCAGCCAATTTTTTGTATTTTTAGTAGAGATGGGGTTTCACCATGTTGGCCAGGCTGGTCTCGAACTCCTGACCTCGTGATTCACCTGCCTCAGCCTCCCAAAGTGCTGGGATTACAGGCATGAGCCACTGTGCCCAGCCAGGTTAAGCATTCTAAGTCACAGGATGAGATAGGAGGTCAGTACAAGATACAGGTCATAAAGACCTTGCTGATAAAACGGCTGCAGTAGAGAAACTGGGTAAAACCCATCAAAAACAAGACGGCAACAAGAGTGACCTCTGGTTGTCCTCACTGCTACACTCCCACCCAGCGCCATGACAGTTTACAAATGCCACAGCAACGTCAGGAAGTTACCCTACATGGTCAAAAAAGGGAAGCATGAATAATCCACCCCTTGTTTAGCATACCATCAAGAAATATTCCATAAAATGGGTAACCAGCAGCCTTCGGGGCTGCTCTGTCCATGCAGTAGCCATTCTTTTATTCCTCTGCTTTCTTTTTTTTTTTGAGACGGAGTCTCGCTCTGTCGCCCAGGCTGGAGTGCAGTGACGCGATCTTGGCTCACCGCAAGCTCTGCCTCCTGGGTTCAGGCCATTCTCCTGCCTCAGCCTCCCGAGTAGCTGGGACTACAGATGCCCGCCACCACACCCGGCTAATTTTTTGTATTTTTAGTAGAGATGGGGTTTCACTGTGTTAGCCAGGATGGTCTCGATCTCCTGACCTCGTGATCCGCCGGCCTCGGCCTCCCAAAGTGCTGGGATTACAGGCGTGAGCCACCACGCCCGGCTCTACTTTCTTAACAAACTTCCTTTCACTTTACAACTCACCCTGAATTCTTTCCTGCACAAGATCCAAGAACAGTCTCTTGGGGTCTGGATCGGGACCCCTTTCCGATAACAGCTGCTGTGGAAAGAGGAGACTCTAGGGAAAAGGGTGGGCTCCAGGAAGCCAGCTAAGTGGTAACTGTAATGGTCTGTTTTCCTTTCATGAGGACCATTCTGGCTTCCAGGTGGGAAACTGGTTAGAGAGGAACCAGACGGCTCTATTGCTAACAGAGACTGTATCATACAGCCCTCATTACAGAGCCTAGCATGGGACCCCGTGTGGCAGGGATGAATATTTCTTGATATCCCTACCACCCAGCTTCTCAGAGATGGATGGTGACTTAAGAAGAAGAAAAAAGATAGAAAAGGGGATATTCTTAAATTACACAAGAAGATAGCAAATTTCAAGAGAATGCCATCATACCTCCCAGGACTAGGCCAAAGCATTGTTTTATATTTTCTGGGGGTTTCTAATTCTGGGCTCTGCTGCACCACACTCACTTCTGTTTTGAAACTTCTCCCATTCTAAAGTGGGATGAATTTGGAGGGAAAATGTGAAATTAGGCCAACATTCGAGGGTCTGGTAGACAAACAAGATGGAAGGAGCCTGGGCCAGCTCGACCTGGCTGGGCAGAAGGGCTGTCTGCTGTAGACCTGCCTGCGTCTGGATTGCTGCAAAGGAGGGCAATAAAATACAGCTATTGTTTCTTTGGGTTTCTTAGTTCCAGCAGCTCAGGTTCCTTACAAAAACCCCAAGGATCTCCCCAGACAGGAAGGGCAGTAGTGTCGGGCAGGCCGTGTTGCTTACTGAGGGCACCAGGTCTCCACGTTCCATAATGTCTCTGATCAATTTGCTTCTTTCAGATTCTGATGCCAGTTCCTTACGCAGGAGCTCGCCAGTCGAGAGATGTGTAAATCCATATTTTTCCACCAGCTTTTCACACTGTGTGCCTTTGCCAGAGCCAGGACCACCTTGAAAAGAAGTCATGTGTCAGACATGCATTCCAAGTCTGGTGCCTCATTTTTAATGGTAGTCACCATGGTGAGCAAGCCTCAGTGTTCCAGTCACCAAGCATGTATTGGGAGCTTGGGATTTGCTATACCAGGAGCTGTGCTGAGAGTGGTGGATGCAAGTGGAGAATGGGATACAGCCCTTACCTTTAAAGAGCTTAGACTATCCATGAAGCAGGAGGGGGCAGGTGTTACAGAAAAACAAACAGTTACTTTTCATAGACCACTTGTAACTCATGGTCATGGGCAGTTAGTGAAGAGGAGTGCAACCTACTATGGGGGCACAGAGGAGGGGTACTTGGCTCCGTTTTGGTAGAGATGCAAAGTCAGAGAAGTTTCCTTGGAGAACTGAACCTGCTCATGTGCAAAGCACTGGCCACAGTTCCTGATAATGAATGCTCAACAAATGCTAGCTTTTAATTTAAGAAAATAAGTGTTTTTATTTTCAGCAATCTCAAACTTACAATAGAGTTGTGAGGACAAAGAACTTTCAGAAACACTTGGGAATAAGTTGCTAAGTGGATGCCTCTTTACTCCAGAACCTTTTAGTGTCATTTCCCACAAACAAGGAAACAAGCACTTCCTCCTTCATAATGATATCCTTGGACCCCTCCAAATTTCAATTGAATTGTCCCAATTGACTCCATAATGTCCTCTGAAGTCAATGGGTCAAATTCAGGATCACACATTGCCTTTCGTCGTCATGTCCTTCTGCTCTCCTTCAGTATGGAACAGTTTTTGTGGGTGTCCTTGATACATTTGAAGATTATGAATAGTTATTTTATAGAATGTCCCTCAATATGTTTTATTTCTTATTTTTTCCCTAGCTATTATCAATTCTGAGTATCTACCATATCCCTTTCATGAATAGTATGTCTTTGACTCTTTCCCTTGCCCTCCAAGTTCAATCAGTTAAGTCACAGGATTTTACATCTGAAAATAATAATAATAGCTAACCTTTGTCAAGTGCTTATTGTACCAGTCACTATTCTAAACATTTTAGGTATTATGTATGAGGTTATATAAAATAACCTTAAGAGGCATGCACTGACATTATTCCCATTTTACAGATAAGGAAGCCGAGGCACAGAGAAGTTAACTCCATTGGGTAAGCTGCACTGCTAGTGAGTAGCAAGCCTAGGACGTGAAGCCTGAGCTCTGACTCTCAGAGGCGTTCCCTTCTCTCCTCCCCACTGTGGCCACATTGACCTGGCCACACTTCAGGTCCTCATCCTCTCTCTGCCTGGCGTATGGCGATAACTCCATCTCCGCATGTCAGAATGGGAGGAGCTTTGGAGCCCCACAGACTTGCTAGCAGGATGATGTGCCTGGAAAGCAGGGCGCTCCCACCTCCATAGCACTCAATGGCCTCCTATGCCCCCAGAGTAAAATTCAAATTCCCTACAGCAGCATCCCAACTCTCCAGAATCTAGTCCTACTTTACCTCTCCAGCATCTTTCCCCCTATTTCTTTTTCTTCTTCTTTTTTTTTTTTTGAGATGGAGTCTTGCTCTATTGCCCAGGCTGGAGTGCAGTGGTGCAATGTCACCTCACTGCAACCTCCACCCCCCAGGTTCAAGTAATTCTCCTGCCTCAGCCTCCCAATTAGCTGGGATTACAGGTGCATGCCACCATGCCTGGCAAATTTTTGTATTTTTTGATACAGACAGGGTTTCACTACATTGGCCAGGCTGGTCTCGAACTTCTGGCCTCAAGTGATCCACCCGCCTCAGCCTCCTGAAGTCCTGGGATTACAGGCATGAGCCACTGTGCCGGATCCCTCTCCCCCATTTCTTACCCTCCTCCAGCACTGTCATGTCCAACTGACACAGTTCTTGGACTGACACAGTTCTTTCAATGCTTTCCATGTGCCTGGAAAGTAGGGCACTCCTACCTCCATAGCATTCAATGGCCTCCTATGCCCATACAGACTTTTCCAGGCTACCATGCTTTTGTTCTTCTTGGTCCTCAGCTTGAAAGGCCCTTCCTTCCTTCTCTTCTCTTTGTTTTCTCCCCCAGCTTTATTGAGGTATCATTGATAAAACTATAAATTTAAGGTGTACAATGTGACGATTTGATATACATATATATTGTGAAATGATTACCACAATCAAGTTAACAAACCTTCATCTCATATAGTTAACTTTTTTTTTTTGTGCTGAAGACATTTCACATCTATTCTCCTAGCTAATTTCAAGTATATAATACAGTGTTGTTCATTGTAGCCATCACACTGTACATGAGGTCTCCAGAACCGCTTCTCCTCACTTCCCCAGCCCCTGGCAACCACCATTCTTACTATCTGCTTCTATGAATTTGACTTTTTCAGATTCCACGTACCTGTGAGATCAAGCAGTATTTGTCTTTCTGTGCCTGGCTTATTTCACTTAGCATTAATGTCTCCCAATATGTTATCACAAATGGCAGCATTTCTGTCTTTTATGGCTGAATAATATTCTATATTCCAGCACATTTTCTTTACCCATTCATCTTTTCTTTCTTTCTTTTTTTTTTTTCTTTGAGATAGGGTCTTGCTCTGTCCCCAGGCTGGAGTGCAGTGACACAATCACAGCTCACTGCATCCTTGAACTCAAAACTCCTGGGCTGAAGCAATCCTCTTGCCTTGGCCTCTTGAGTAGCTGGAACTACAAGTACACACCACCACACCCAGCTAATTTTTAAATTTTTTGTAGAAACAGGGTATCTTGCTATGTTGCCCAGGCTGGTCTTGAACTCCAGGCCTCAAGCGATCCTCTCACCTCAGCCTGTCAAACTTCTGGGATTACAGGCCTGAGCCACTGTGCCCAGCCATATTCATCCTTTTTCCTAATGATCAAGGTCTTCCTCAGCCCTTAGGCCCAGATCACATGCTTCCCTCTTCTGGCAGGAGCCAGACCTCTCACCCTTGACTCTGTTGGAGCTAAAGCTGTAAACAGTGCCGTGTAATCCCTGCCTGCCTTACTCTTGGGCTGCAGCTCCCTCACTGGTCGCCGGCCCTGCAGGCTTCTCTGGGTGCCCTGAGCACATTACACAGCACCTTGCACATCGTAAGTTCGCCATAAATGCCTGACAAAGTTAAAAGAAAATATTTACCATCAGCATGCAAAACATGATTGAAATTTTAGTATGGTAATGAGGATTTACAACTCATTCTGCAATTTTCCTGGTTTGCCTTTTGTCATACTTAAAGCTCCTTTCTTTGTGCAGTTTGCAACTTCCCTCTTAAGGGACATTAGTTGTTGACCCTTTTTAATAGAACGGCCCCTCATTTCCCCTTCTTTGCCTTGCCAGAAAATCCAGGAAAGATCTGAGTTTTCTATCTTCTGTTCATCTATACAGCTGCTCTAAGCCAAATGGGGAGGGAGTCAGTCAGACCCCTCATAGTATTGTCAGGGATGGGCTGGATGTAATAGGAAAACAGCAATTATAGAGGCTCCCCAAAATAATGCAGACCACTTAAAGAAGCAGCCAATTGCCAGCTAATGCTATGTTTACTGTAAGCACTATGCCTCCTGTCTCTCGGTATAATGGGAATGGAGAGTGTGGGAACAAGGAGGCCACTCCGGAGAAGAAGTGCTTCCAGGTAAATGACTAAGGGGTGAAGTGGCTGAGCTCCTGCAAAGGCCATCATGGTTTCTGCGGCTGGATTTACCTGGAAATGCTTTTCCTGGGATGGCTGGGAGCCCTCCATGTGGAAAAGATATTTTCAGACTTGGCTTGCAAGGCAAAAATGCCATGTTCCAATTATTTTCTTCCTTCAGCATCCTGCTAATATGACTATTACAGTTTTTGTTCCTCTAAAATGTTATTTAATAAATGTCGACACAAAGGCAATTAAAAATCTTCAGCTCAAATTAACAACAGCTGTGTGTTGAACAGCAGCCGCTGCCCCAGTTAGAAACTTTCGTGGGAGCAACAGCTGCAGATTTTTAGCATTCTTTGGCCAAATGGCGCAGGCACTGTGGAATTTTAAGTAATCTACACAATAGCTTGATTCTTCCCTTGGCTCCAAACTGAAGAACAAAGTGATTTTATCACTGCAGTGAAAGCACAAAAACTGCTGGTAGAAACATAAATTTTCATATACTGCCACTGACATATCTTTGAGGTCTTAACTGATGACTTTTAAATAAAAAACAATGGGGCCTTGATATCCCTCCAGGATAATTTGTTACACAGCAAAAGATATTTTGAGGAACCACATCTCAGAATGAGTGGGCTGTGTCCTCTGGTGGCAAGCTGACTGATGACAGATAGGAGCTGTCACATTTACTGTCATCTCACTAATTTTTAGTGTATCATTACCCAAGGCTCGGACCCCTGAACAAGCCCATACACCATACCACATGATGTGATTCACAAAGAGAGTGTGGAATATGAGATTCTATTTTGAAGATGTCTGTAAATACCTCACAAAAAGGTGGAAAATGTAAAAAGCGTTCCCTGTGAGGCCAAAGGTGCTATATTGTGAAAAGTGCAGGTACTGTGAGCGTCCACTTCCCATCTCAGCAAGTCATGTCCCTACAGGTCGCGACAGCATCGCCACAGAAGGAAGGGAGGGGAGAGACTGTATGGGAATTGCCAGCCCAGGTAGTCTAAGTCTGCCTTCTCTTCGGTACCTGATGTTCTTTGAGAGGTAGAACTGAAACCACCTGCATCACCTCAGCATGCCCACGTGGGTCACATTTTCCAGTTTGCTTTGTATTGACAGGAGCAATCCTCTCTTGTGAGATAGCTCCTGGATTCATTAGCTAGGCTCCTTAAGATAAGGACCAGCCTCCGCCTCCCAGGTTCAAGCGATTCTCCTGCCTCAGCCTCCCGAGTAGCTGGGACTACAGGCGAGTGCCACCACTCCTGGCTAATTTTTGTATTTTTAGTAGAGGCAGGGTTTCACCATGTTGACCAGGCTGGTCTCGAACTCCTGACCTCAAGTGATCCGCCCACCTTGGCCTCCCAAAGTGCTGGGATTACAGGCATGAGCCACCGGGCCCAGCCTAAAATGACCTTTGTTGACATTTTATTGCATCTTACTAACTCCAGGATGTTACCTGGAATTAAGCATGAAGCTTAATTAATACAGCTCTTTTTAAAGAAACATCTGTTGGACAGCTAGTGTGGGTTTCACACTGCTAAGCACTAGAAATAAAAAGACCCAGAACTGGGTCTTTTCCATCAGAAAGGTCCCAGTCTAGTGGGGAGGATGGGCAGGTGAACCATCATCACAGCTGTGTGATAGGTTCTATGAGTGGGGCCTGTAAACACCATCGCAGAAGCACTGGCTGGGACTCCGTAGGAAGGGGAAGGGTAATTAATCACCTTTGCCAGCACAAGGGAAGTGTGGGAAAGATGGCATAAGGCTGAGCCTGGTGTCTTCAGTAATGGAACCTGGAGCATGAAAGGGCTCTGCATCTGCACAGGGGTGGAAGTGGAGGAGTATGAAGTATTATGAAGGGCACAGGACGGGTGATCTGACAATCAACACTGGTTCTGCCACTTACTAGTCACGTGGTTACAGAGCAATCTTTTAATTTCTCTAAATCTTAGTTTCTTCATCTGTAAAATGGGGGGAAATAATCACCAACTTTCTGTCTCATTCCACTTGAGGCGCCACCTCCTCATCTCCCATACCCAACCAGTTGCCAAGCTTTGTCAAGTCTACATTTGAAAAGTCTCTGCAATTTGTCCCCTGTTCTCCCAAATGTCAATGAAAACTTTCCTGTTTCCATCTTTCTGTTAAAATGTTGGTGCTTGGTAAAAGCTATTTACAATGAAGGGGTGTTATACACTTCCATAGCTCTTCCTGAGTTACACTGTCTGGCACATCAAGGTTTAAATTAAACATAATCCAAAGTCAGTAATGAATCTGGGGACTAGCCATTACTTCCAGACTTCCAGACCACTTGCAGGTACTTAAGATATATCCGTGTGTGCACGATCTCTCTCTCTCTCTGTGTCACACACACACGTGTATATATGTGACAGTGTATGTGAAGATACATGTATCTAGTTTAGAAAACTCAATGTTTATTTTCTCCAAGTTTCAAAGCAGAGAGAACAGTATTCTCTGGGTTTAATTGCTATCAGCAAAGCTTTCCAGGCTTTAATTCCCATTCCACCGCAGTCTGAGAGATCTTTAAGCCTCCTCAGCACCAATGACCTTCATCACTTACCCAATTTCAGCCCCCCGCGGCTCTGGCTGAACCTGAGCGTTCGTTATTTGGATGTCTTCTCCCACTCTGATAGCATCTTTCTCTCCCTTTCGCTTTTCCCTTGACCTCACTTCTTCTCAACTTGTTCCTTGCCATCGTTATGACCTTACTGGGTTGGCCCATTCCCTTTGGGCTCCACTTACCTCCCTAGCTAGCTGGACACCAGGCCCTTTCTAGCAACTTTGAATCCTTTGCCCCACTTCAGTTCTATGGAACCTGCCGTGTCACCATCAGCCTACTCTCCCTGCCCAGCCCACCACAGGCTTTATTTGCATCTACTCTGGGCTGCTAAGAGTTCCCTTGAGAAAGTCCGAAAACTGAACCAAATGAGTCATGTTATCTAACTTCATAATAGTTTTTAGTGCTTCTTGGCAAATATCCTTCTTTTTTCCTGGTATCAAGTTGGACATTAATTGGATGTCCATGAATGGACGCTAATACTTCCCACTGTCCTTCAAACACATCCTCATTTCTCTCACTCTTCACATGTTTGACCCTCTTACTCACTAAGATGAAGACTGTATCATTTCCTCAGTGTTTTCAGAACATTGATGTCTTCATCCTTTGCCCTCTATCCTTCTTTCTCCTGTTTGGAAAATTTTATGCCATTTAGCTTAAGGCTAATTTATCTGCCTTGGCTCTTGTAAAATATATACATATATTACAGATGACTTCATACCCTCTTTTTTTGTCCACATGAAATTTATTTCTCTTGGTTGGCAGCTTCTTTTCTGTATAATATCATGCTCAGTTTTCCCCAGTCCACACAATAAGGATCAGAATTATTATCTGTAAAATGAGGCAGTTCCTCTTGGTGATGGTTAGAAATCTTTTTAGCTTCTTCCTAGTAAAATTCTATAATCTTACAAAGGTTGGACACAGGCTTTTTTATATTGTGGTACTATTTTAACAACTATTGTGGTACTATACATATGATTTCCCTGCTTTGGCTCCTGTAAAATATAAATTTGAATATATACAAAATACAAATATATATAAATATATATATTTTATAGGAGCCAAAGCAGAGAAATTATATACATATAAAATATATTAACAGATAAAGGATATGTATGTACAGATACATGTATCTAGTTTATATGGATGATATATATTATTTACTTAAAATTTTGTCTTCCTTATTAGGTTCTATGGTATGAGTGTGGAATCTGGGTCTACTTTGCTCACCATGGTGCCCAAACAGTGCCTGAAATGTAATAGACACTTCATAATAGCAGCTGAAAGACTAAAAATTTAATGATAAATGGATCCTCTTCTGCCTGCTCCAAAAACCTGACGCTCTCTTTTTTGTCCATATGAAATATATTTCTCTTGGTTGGCATCTTTTCTTCTGTATAACATCATGCTTGGTTCTTCCCCAGTCCAAATGAAAATATTTCTACCATTGCGTGTGTCCTCTGAGTTATCTTTATATTCTTTTTTTTTTTTTTTTTTTTTTTTTTAGCAGCGGAAAACTGCCTGTTTCCATTTCCTCTTCATTTATTGACTCCCTATCCTCTTGGAAACTATCTCCTATCTCATCACACTCTGAAATTGCTCTTTTACAGTTCAACAGCGATTGCATGTTTGTCATATTACTTGTTGGCTTGCTTCTAGTCTTTGATACCTTTGACTCTGTAACACCAACGACCAACATCTAAAAATTCTCTCCTTCTCTGGCTTCTAGCACATACAGTTTGCTCACGTTCTCTTCCTTTCTTTGCCAGGCTGAAGCTCGCGGAGGGCAGAAACCACTTAGGCTGGCATCCCCACAGAACCTGGCCCAGTGTCACAGACAATTGTTAACGACAGCCAGTGTCCAGGAGCCTGTGGCCCTACGAAAGTGACACCTCTGCTCCTTTCACATAAGAGGATCACGGGACCCACGGGCTTGAGTTCCAGGTTGACACCTCAGGCCATTCTCCATCCGGTTAGATGACTTTGATCAAGTCACATATCTGCTTTGAGCTTCAACCTCTTCAGTTAGAAAATGGGGGTGGTCACAATGCCTGTTGGTTGTGAGGGCAAAATAATGTATGTGAATCTCTTGGATCGGTAGCTGGCAAAGTGAAACGTACAATAAGCATCATAATTATTATCTGCAAAATGTGGCAGCTACTGTTGGTGACGTTTAAAAGTCTTTCTAACTCTAACTTACTCCCACTAAAATTCCATGAGCTTACAAAGGTTGGACACAGCAGTTTTATATCCTGGTACTGTTTTAACACCTTTAAAGGCACATCGTCTTCCCAGTTATAGCTTGTGAGAGGATCGAATATCTTTTGCAAATCAAACTATCTTATTTCTCATCTCCATATTTTAGAAACCTATCATATTTCTGCCTGTTGAAATATTTCTTTCTCCCTAAATGAAAATAGGTCCCTATGTTGGGTTGAGGTTTTTGTGAACGAATGACTCTTTTCTGAGAAAAACCATTATGCCATCAGATCATGAACTGACTGTGCCCTAGGAATGATCCTCAACCAGTCTGGGCCTATGAGTCACTTGAAACCTTCTCCATCTGGGAAGAGCTGCATCACTGTGCCGAGTTTCAGCAGGCTGCTGCTGGGAACTGACACTCTTGGACCGAAAACAATTGAGATAAATAGATCTTTATCCTCAAAGACAACATCTTTATTAGTTCTGAAATGCACCGACTGCTTCAGGTTATTTGGTGAATATGTGGAAATATGCCAGGGTCCGCTGAAGGTTATACGGGAAAACTTTAAATGGGACTGGGAATGTCGAGAGTAGAAACCGTGCCTTATTTATCAGTGCCTGTGTATAGTATATCAATGAATGAATGATGGACTATCTGTGAGCTTCACAAAGGCAACCCTGGACATAACAAGAAAGTCAATTAGGGGACCTTTGTTCTTGACCACTTCTCCTTTGAACTAGCTGAGTGATTCTGGGAGAGTCACTTTGCCTCTTTGGGTGCTGGCTTCTCTGTAAAGAGAAGAGGCTGAATTAAATGAGTGGCTTCCTGTGTTAGATTGTATTACTTTCTTAAATATTCCAGCTTTCCTTCCATAGTGCTTCTCCCTGTGCCTGTGGAAGGGGGACTCTTCCCCACCTTCTTTCTTTTCTTTCTTTTTTCTTTTTCTTTTTGAGATGGAGTCTTGCTCTGTTGCCCAAGCTGGAGTGCAATGGCGTGATCTTGGCTCACCGCAACCTCTGCCACCAGGGTTCAAGCGATTCTCCTGCCTCAGCCTCCTGAGTAGCTGGGATTACAGGCACCCACCACCACGCTTGGCTATTTTCTGTATTTTCAGTAGAGACGGGGTTTTGCCATGTTGGCCAGGCTGGTCTTGAACTCCTGACTCAGGTGATCTGCCCACCTCAGCCTTCAAAGTGCTGGGATTACAGGTGAGAGCCACCATGCCCAGCCTGCCCCAAACTTCTTGAAGTTAAGAGTTCCAGGGGACTTGCTTTGGTCAATGAAATGTGGGCAGAGGCGGATGTGTACCGGTTTTGAGCAGAGGTTTTTACACCCAGCACATGGTGTGCCAGGTCTTTTCCCTTTGCCATGAGACTGGTAATGTTTCAGCTAATAAGGGCTCCATTAGCATGGTTACCAGAGTGAAGCTGGGGAGTTGTTTGGAAAAACTCCTGAATTTGCAGATCTGTACATCTCTGGGCTGAGGCTTGGGAACTTAAGAGTTTTAGAAAATTCCCCAGGGAAAGTGTACAGACATCTTCAATTTACTTTGAAGTGTACAAGAAAAAAGGATGTATTGATGGATGAATAGAGGGACAGATATAGAACAAGACAAGATATACAGGTTGGAGCACTCCTTATCTGAAATGCTTGGGATCAGAAGTGTTTTATATTTTAATTTTTTTTGATTTTGGGATATTTGCATTATACTTACTAGTTGAGCATCCCAAATCCTAAAATTCAAAATTCCAAATGCTCCAATGAGCTTTTTCTTTGAGCATCATGTTGGCATGCAAAAAGATTAGGATTTTGGAACATTTTGGAGTTTGGATTTTTGGATTAGGGATACTCAACTTGTAGTAAGATGTTAACTGAAGACTCTAGGTGGTGGGTATACAAGTGTTCACTGTAATAGTCTTCCAGCTTTGCTGTATGTTTGAAATATTTTCATAATAAAAAAGGATAATTCCCCAGTGATTCTGATGATTAGCCTGATTTGGAACTTCTAGATTAGATAACCTAAGGAAGGCAATTTGCTGTGAAGTCCCCAATGTCACTGTAGGAAGTCTTTGTTGATTTTTCTTTCTATATTTACAATGTAATAATGCTAAGATAATGGTTCTATCATGAATGAATAATTATTATGATGGTTAATAAAAATCCTTATTGCCTTATCAAAATCAGGGCCATGCCTCTCTCTTGCAGATGAAGGGAATTTTTGGTTTTCTTAGCATAAAGCTGGAGAGAATAGTAGGGGAACTGTGGCCTATTTTGCACCAATGGTATAGTTGAGAGACCAAATATGTTTGAGAAGTCATTGCAGACTATTCAGATAAAAGTCACAATACTTTTGGCTTGATATTTTATCTAATAAATATCTGTTTTATATGTTCTATTTGTAATTATTTAATTCTTACAACAGCTATTTGAAGAAGGTGCTGTTTGTAATCCTATCACAGATGAAGAAACCATGCCAAGGGCCAGCTGTGCCCTGGTACCACTAAACTCTACACCCTCTCATATGTGGGGCCCTTCTGACCTGTCTTTCTGGAAATCAGACAGACTGCCTTTGGGAAATGCACTGCACAGCCTGCAGTTGACTGGAATGGTCACTGGGAGCTAGGCTTTCATCATGGCCCCATCAGCTGGCCAGATGAAATACAGGACACCCAGTCAAATCCTGCATGAGACTTATACTAAACGCCATGTCATTGTTTATCTACAATTCAAATCTAACTATGGCTCTTGTATTTTTATTTGTTAAATCTGGCAACCCTATCAGGCCCCATCACTTATTCACTATTTTTTTTTTTTTTTGAGACTGAGTCTCACTCTCTTATCTAGGCTGGAGTGCAGTGGCGTGATCTTGGCTCGCTGCAGCCTCTGCTTTCTGGGTTCAAGCGATTCTCCTGACTTAGCCTCCAGAATAGCTGGGATTACAGGCTTGTGCCACCATGCCCACCTAATTTTTGTATTTTTAGTAGGGATGGGGTTTCACTGTCTTGGCCAGGCTGGTCTCGAACTCCTGGCCTCAAGTGATCTGCCCGCATCGGCCTCTTAGAGTGCTAGGATTACAGGCGTGAGCCACTGTGCCTGGCCCACTTATTAACTATAAATAGTAGACTTTAGGGATGTGATTTCATTTATGTTCTAATTAACACTCTTTGATTTTACGATTCAGCCAACACCCACCACAGCCACAGCGAGATGTGAAATCCCTCATTAATCAAGACTCTGAAACCAAATGCCAAGACTCCAGCTCCTACATGGACAGAAAATGAGGAAGGTTCAGGTCTCAGGTGACAGGAAAGGGCAGACACCTTTCCTGGTGCCTGTTGGTGGTGGTTCTGAAATGTTTTTACCCCATGAAGCTGGTGAGCTCCTACAGCTCACAGTACCCTAACCCCACAGAGACAGAGACAGAGACAAGATTTCCAAACTGCTCATAAGAAAACACCATGAAATCACTTGTCCTTTCAGCTGAATACGAATCTACAGAAAAATTAAAAAATTAAAAAACCACAAAAAAATGAAAAAACCAACTAACCAATCAACCAACCAACCAACCAACCAACCAACCAACCAACCAACCAAACACCGATCCTTTGTTTTTTCACCCAGAGGTCTCCAGGGCCTGTTCCAGACCCAGCTCATCAAGCACATTTATTTTTTCAAATTGACAGACCAGAGCTGCTTTTCAAAAGTCACTTCACTCAGGTTCTGCTTGCTTGGGTTTCTGAATTCTTGGAATTCATTGTTCTAGAGTGCCCTGCCTCTTCCAGATTTTTAAACATACCACTTTTCCTCTTTTGTAGCCTACTTTGTACCAAGTCTTAGGCATATATTAAGTGTATAGAATAGGAAACTTACAAATTTACCTCCTCCTTTCTATTTTTCCTTCTATTTATTTATTTTATTTTATTTTTTGAGACGGAGTCTTGCTCTGTTGCCCAGGCTGCTGATTTTGGTTCACTGTCATCTCCACCTCCACCTCCCAGGTTGAAGTGATTTTCGTGCCTCAGTCTCCTGAGTAGCTGAGATTACAGGCGTGCAGCGTGCACCACCATGCTCAGCTAATTTTTTTATTTTAATTTTTCATTTTTAGTAGAGACAGGGTTTCACCATGTTGGCCAGGCTAGTCTCGAACTTCTGGCCTCAAGCTATCCACTTGCCTCGGTCTCCCAAAGTGCTGGGATTACAGGTGTGCACCACCATGTCTGCCCTCTTTTTTTAAAGAAATATTTTTTTTCTCCACTGTGAAAGAAATATATGCTCTTTACTGAAGATTTAGATAATTCAGAAAAGTAAAATGAAGAAGAAAAATAGTTTCACTCCCCATAGGTAACTGCTAAAGACACATTTTGTTTCTCTGCTGCTTTTTTCCTACATGTAGTTTTCTAGTTTGGTTTTCCTTGGGAATCTGTCTGCTCTGAAAGCTTACCTCTTTGGACTTCTGGATTCTCATCTGAAAATAAGCTTGTTGATGGAAAATAAGCGTCTTGTTGTTCCAAGGTCATTTCCAGCACTATCACCCTAACTTTTTCTTTGTCAGAGAACTTGGAGATTATCTGTGCTTGCAGTCTATTTGTGTACAGTAAAGGGAAGTGAGACATTCAGGGCGAATGTTAGTTGGATTACGTCTGAGGTTTTATGTTCAATTCTAGACCACATTGCGGAAACTGGGAGTCTTACACATTGTGATGGGAAAATAAAATGGGCACAATTGTTTTGAAGGGCAACTTGGCAATATAAGTAAAAGAATCTTAAAAGTTTAATTCATATCTGTGAATTTTACCTAAAGAGAAAAAAATCACTGTTTTAGTATATAGATATTCATTACAGAATTTTTAATAAAAGCAAAAATACTGAAAAAATAATGTATTATGATAATACAGCAATAGGTATAAACTGAATAAATTATATTACAGCAACATAAAGGAATAGGATGTAGTCATTAAACTGATGTGCTGAAAGAAGACAGATACTAAATAATATATAGAGTTATACGGTGTGATTCCATTTATGGAAGTTAAAAAATGTCTATGGTAGTCCTTGCAGGGAGTAGTGATGAGGAGGAGACGCAAGGGAGACTTCTGAGGTTCTGGTCACGTTCAATTTCCTAATCTGCATCTTGGTAAGACACATGCATCCAATGAGCGAAATTTCACCAAACAGAATACCTAGGACTTGTGCACTTTTCTGCTTTTCTATTTCGGTTGAATTACAAAAGAACTTTAAAAAATGACATGGCATATTCAGGTATACTATCTTGGAAAGATGCCCTTGAGGTTTTGTTAAGCATAAAAAGTGGGTTTTAAAATTTTATGATCTCGTTCCGATGAAAAATGTACATGAAAATATATATATACATACACAGAAAAAAAAACTGAGAGGAATATAAATCAAAATACTAATAGTATTCATTCCCAGGCATTGGGCTGTTTGTGATTTTGTTATTATTGATACACGTTTTCTAGAATGAAGATGTATTATTTTCTGTAAAAAGAAAAGAAATCCTTAAATTTGAAAATGTTCTGGCCAATCGGTTTTAGGAAAGATTTGGGCTGCATGTGTCTAAAGAGACATGACTTAGGGGAAATAATAAAAGTAGAATTTATTATTCATTCCACCAGAAAATGTAAGGAATCCAAATGAGCTAGGCAGTGGAAGGACTGGGGACACAGAGACAAGAAGATAGCACCCTGCTCTTGAGGAACTTACAACTTACAACAGAAGAAACTGCATGTTTTTAATTGGATGAAGACATAAACCACAAGAAAAGTGTATATGTCTTCAAATATTTGAATGGGCAGGGTGGAGAGAAAGCTAATTTCCTCTGCATGGCAGGACTAGACTAAATAGTGAAAATTTTTTTTCAAACACAATTTTTTTTTTTTTTTTTT
>NW_012105797.1:28216-49057 GCF_000951045.1 Mandrillus leucophaeus | reverse complement strand
GTGCTGGGATTATAGGCTTGAGCCACCGCGCCCGGCCATCAATCCCAATTTTTAATAAAACCATATAGACAAATCTATCCAGTCTAAATCAGTTTGAGCATAAGGTGAGCTTCTCATAAACCTTTTATAACTCTTTACAAATTCTTGTTAAAGAACAGATCTGTGCTCTTAGAAAACCATGTTTTGCTTTATTCCAAAAGCGTGGAAAAAACTGAATAAAACCCCTTTAAATTTAGCCAATATGTTCATACACAAAATCTTTTACAATTAATTTTTCACAAGCCTTCCAAAACTTGCTCAAACTTTTAGGTTTATCATGTCTAATTTTAAACAATCCTTTAATCCTCCAAACTAGGCAAAAATGTACATTCCCATGCCTTCTTATACTCTTTTACTAAAAGCACAATTCACTTCCTCACAGGCCTGACATGTGAAACTGATGGTTTTTAGTAGTATTAATTTTATGTTACAATGTTAACTCTTAGCAATTTTTATTTTTGGTGAAAAACCTGGTAGGTGATTTTAATTATGTACTAGATATAGAGCCTAGGACACCAGACAGAAGTGCCTAAATATTGGAAGTTTTGACAGGGCAGGTTTTGATTCAGTCTTAGGAAGACTTTCCTATGGACAACAGATGCCCAATAGAAACGCACCATCTCCTCTGCTGGGGAGACCAAGTGGATGCAGCCAGTGTCTTCCACTAGGGCTCAAGGCTAGGACAGTGCCACCTGAGTTCACCTATACCACAGCAGGGTGTGAGAGGCGGTGGCATTCCTGGGGCTTTGGTGAGTAGTCCAAGAGGGACTGTTGGACAGCTCCAAAAGAAGGCCTTCAAAAGCGGGGGTGCAGCTTCTGCCAACTTGCTTTGTTCTGACTTTGAGAGTAAACTGTAGGCCTCTGCGAGGTGCAGCTAAATTCTGCTGCCGCCATGGACACTGTTGGTAGCAGCCACTCCACAGACAAGCATCTTCTTCCTATTGTTTTGGTGAGCATGGTCCTACCAAGGAAGATTAAAAACCAAAACTTTTTTTTTTTTTTTTTTTGAAAGCCAAATCTATTTTTCCTGGATTTTCCAGGCGGAGGCCTACATTAGACTCTGTCATAGAAACATGATATCTACTTCCTCCTTCTTTGTAAAAAATTAAACCTCATGATTTTTATTGTGGGCACACGGCTATCTGAAACATGGACTACATTTATCAGACTTCCTTGCAGGTAGAAGTGCCTTCCTGACCAATGAGATGTCAGTGGAATGGTGAATGCAACTTCAAGGCAGTGACCTTAAAGGGAAGAAGCAAGTTCTTCTGCCCCATTTCCTCTTTCCTTTTTAATGGGCTTAGGACATTAGGGCTGGAGCTTCAGCAACCATTTTGGGACATGAGATAACTCTGGAGAAGCCACACAAAGGAGCAGAAAAATATAGGGAACCTGAGTCTCTGAGGCCACAGCAGGTCATACCACTGCTATGACTGCTTGTACCTAAAATTTACATAAAATACATTTTTACCTTAACTAGTTATTTTTTAAAAAAACTTTCAACCAAACAAAATCCTAACTGATTCAGAGTTCAAAGAGGGGCAATTGTTATTAGTCATCTATTATTAATAGATAGTGAATACCCTGACACTCGAAGTACTGAAGTCAAGACTAGATAGTTATCTGTCAGTGATGTTCAAGATTCACTTCCTGACTTGATTAGGGATTAAGCTAGAGTAACCCCTCTTTGAGCTCTGTGCTCCTCCTGCCAGAAAGGAGTGAGTAAAATAGGCACAGTCTCTGATTTTACACTATCCAGTGATGTTGTACAGCACTGGGGCTAATATTTTAGTTCAGGATTCTTTCTTCTTTGGAGAAGACTAGAAGACAAGGGCTCTAATTTTATTTGACCTGAGCTACTACTTTAAATGTAAACCTTTTTCTATATTTGCATCCTCCCACCCTTACATTCATGGACAGTATTAAAAGAAAAAAGTAAAAGAAGAAGGTATAATGTCCAGTCATGGGCTGCATAACAACATTTCACTCAGTGATGAACTGCATAGAGGATGGTCCCCTGATACTATAATACACTGTATTATTACTGTGTCTTTTCTATGTTTAAATACACAAATACTTACCATGGTGTTACTATGTATTTATGCTATTTGGTATAGTAACATGGGTTTGTAGCCTGGGAGCAATAGGCTATACCACATACCCTAGGTGCATAGTAGGCTACACCATCTAGGTTTGTGTGAGTACACACTAGTTTTCATAACAAGGAAATTGCCTGACGAGGTATTCCTCAGAACGCACCCCCGTTGTTAAGTGATGCATGACTGTATATGGGAGAATTTGTGGAGGGCAGTTTGTCCTCCTGGTGTTTCCTTGCCTGCCGTGCTCACCAGCTCAGGACTGGTCTTCAGTCAACATCACATTCATGCATCCAGGCCTTTCAAGGTTTGGCCCATCTCCTTCCCATTCCTGGGCCATGAGGGGCATATCCCTACTGCTGTGATTTGCCCCTAACTTGGAATCTGCCTGCTTGCCATCCCTCTCTCCTCAGCCCTCTCTCGAACTTAGGAAATCCCATCCATTCTTTGAGACTCCCCTCGGTTCTCAGCTTTTCTAGGAAGAGGGTCCAACCGTTGTGCTTTCTTTGTCCCCTCATCTCTGTTAACCTTCACTGAATGGTTCCTTTTCAGTTAATTCTGCACTGCCCTGTATGGGCTCCGAAGTTTTTATAAGCATGAATTCTGGCTTCACTGAACAGATTGTAAGTTCTGCGATGGGTGGGAACATATAAAAAACAAAAACAAGAACAAAACAAAACAAAACAAAAGAACACGACCGTACTTATCACAATAATGATGGATAAGTCAGCCTTTGCTTGTTCTTTTTTTTTTTTTGTGAGATGGAGTCTCACTTTGCTGCCCAGGCTGGAGTGCAATGGTGTGATCTTGGCTCACTGCAACCTCTGCCTCATAGGTTCAAGAGATTCTCCTGCCTCAGCCTCCAGAATAGCTGGGATTATAGGCACCCACCACATCTGGCTAACTTTTTTATATTTTTAGTAGAGACGGGGTTTCACCATGTTGCTCAGGCTGATCTCGAACTCCTGACCTCAGGCAATCTGCCCGCCTTGGCCTCCTCAAGTGCTGGGATTACAGGAGTGAGCCACTGTGCCTGGCCTTCTTTTGTCTTTAATGGACACTTTATCAACACATCAACTCCAGTACACACTCCATTCTTTGAAGGATGGTGGCATTTGGGATCTGTATCATCAATGTAATTGTTATTTGTTTTGTATTTTGACTTGGCTTCCTGATGGTATCACCTACCTAATGGTGGACTAGAACCTGATTCTAATATGGAGACTGTGTGCTACCTTACTAAGGCAAATTTACCAAAAGCTGTATCTCTTTTTTTTGGTTTTATGTATTTTGTGGGAAGGGGCCATAAAGACTTTATAAAGACCCCACATTGATCCTTCAGGACCAGAGGAAGAGTTTCTTAGTTATGATTGATTCTTAAAAATAGCCATGCCTCATTGTTTTACCTCAAACCTCTGCTCTTATCATTATGGCTCTGAGATGGTTATTACTGGAAGACAGATTAGTACATTTGCTTCGATAATGGGTCTGTATTAGTCACACCTGAGTTTGAGGAACTTAGGGGGAAGTAACTTAATCTGAGCTTTCATCATTTTCCACTCTTCCATTCCATTCCATTCATTCATTCTAAAGACATATACTGAATGCCTACTAAATGCCAGGCATCCTGATAGGTGCTGCAGAAGCAAATGAAAAAAAAAAAAAAAGAAAGCAAAAGGAAAAAGGGCATGCTCTCTGTCATCTAGGAGATTTAGTAAAGCTCACCCTCCAATCAACTGGTCATCACTGCCTTCCAGCAAATCGTCCTCTGAAGGGGTTCCCAAGGGGTCTCTCTAGGAGTCTGCTGGCTGGCCTCGGCCAGGTTTCCCACTGCTGAACGTTCTCTTCCTTTCTCAACAGCAGATGTTGGAATGAGAGGCAGTCTCAGTGCTTGCCTCAATGGCTCCACCCAGACCATGCTGAGGACTTCCAAAAAAACCAGTGTGTTCTGCTTGTGGCTCTTCCCCACCAGCTTTCCCTGCATTGACTACAAGAGTTAGTCCAAACAGGGTCATACATAACTGGCCCAAATCGGTTCAATGCACTTTACACCAAAGCCCCTGGGCCGGTGGTGATGGGTGGATGCGTGGCAGTAACGCGTGACCCACTTGCTAGTTGAAGGCATTCCCTGCAGCCTGGCAGAACCAGGAGGAACATCTTCAGAGCCAGGGCCCCAGACAAATAAGAGAAAAACTATCACCTGGGTCACAGGAACATAAGTCACAGTAAAGCTAAACAGCTACACTTCGTTCCAAGAGGAAAGAGTGCTTTATTGCCTTAACCACCTGATGGTTGGTTTAAATATGTTTTCATTTGCAGCTAAGAGAACACTCAGACTCTTGGTTCAGAGGAGCCTGGAGCAAATTGGAAAGGAAACACTTTGTGAGTGTTACATTTGGAGGGCCAAAATAGTCACTGACCCCCTAAATCACTGCATTGTTACTCTGCTTCATTCTTCAAGGCAAAAAACGGTCTCCTATGGTAAAATGGTCTCCCGCAGGGCTGGGTTGTTGTAAACAACTGCAAGAATGTGTCAGCTAGAGAAAATGGCAGCATATAGGCAGGCTGAAGCCCAGGGCTTCAGAGACACATTCTCATTTCAACTGAGTGATCTCAGCCAACTACAGCTGGGTGTAGGTGAAATACCACTTAACAGCTCAGTCCCTTAGGGAGTGTTTAATGTTAACAGGAAACGCTGAGGAGGAAACACTGAGGAAACAAACAGGAATTTAACCTCTAAACTTCTGTTACGGTTTCCTCATCTTGTTCCTTTCCTTGTTCCAATTCACTTCTGAATCCATCCTCATCCTCCTTTTCTCAAGACTCTCTCCCTCTCATTGGATGTCTCCCCTCCCTCTGCATAGAGTAGCTACAGTGACAGCTACTGTTTGCATTCACTAGGAGCCCTGTTGCATGTTCTCACTCATTTCACTCTCCCATCAACCCCATGACCTAGGTACGATCATTACTTCCAGAGGACAGGTGAGGAAACCGAGGAACAGTGAGTGTAAGGATGATGCCCAAGGTCACACAGCTGTACACGTAGGAACCGGCGTTTGAACTCATGGAGCGTTGCTCTTGACTAAAGCCTGTAATGCCTCCCTCTTTATACAAATGAGCTTGAGTCTCTCATTTTAAAAATATTCCACCCTGAATATTCACTTTCCTTTAAATAGTCTTAACTCTTTCTCTTCTCTCAGAGTCAACTTTCTTGAAAGTGTAGTCTGTACAGATAGATCCCCATTTACTTACCTCCTAGTCACCCCTAACCCTCTGGCTTTACCCCTTCCTGTTCCTCTGGAACTGCTGTCACCAGTCACCAATGACTCACCTGTTGCCAAACTCCACAGACAATTTTCATGACATTTGAGTGAACCGTTCCCAGATGGAAGCTCTCCTCCCTTGCCTTCTGTGATGCCATTTGCTCTAGATGTCCCACTTTCCTCCCTGTGCTCTTCTCCTCTGGCTCTGGCAGGGGTCTTGGGAAGGCTCCAGGTCTTAGCTGTCTTCCAGCCTCACCCTCCCTAAGTTCACTGGGTGACTTCTTGCACATACATGGCTTCACATCTGTATCTATAGCCAGAACTTGTCTTTTTGGTATCAGCTGTGAAAAATCTCTTTTTTAATGGACATCACTGCTTGGATGTCCCATAAGCACCTCAATCTTAAGATGTTTAAAACTGGCCAGGCGCAGTGGCTCGTGACTGTAATCCCAGTGCTTTGGGAGGCCAAGGTGGGTAGATGGCTTAAGCCTAAGAGTTTAAAACCAGCCTGGGAAACATGGTGAAACCCTCTCTCTATCAAAAAACACAAAAGCTAAGCCAGATGTGGTGGTGTGTGCCTGTAGTCTCAGCTACTCCGGGGACTGAGGTGGCAGGATCACCTGAACTTGGGAAGTTGAGGCTGCAGTGAGCCATGATTGCATCACTGCACCTCAGCCTGGGTGACAAAGGCTGACAACAACAACAAACAAAAAAGTTTAAAACTGAACTCATCTGTCTCTCAAAACTGATTTCTTCTGCAAATTCCTTCTCTTTGCATGGCACTTTCATCCATGTGGCTGTTTAAACCAGCTGCTTCTGAGGCACGCTCAGGTCCTCTCATTCACCTGTTCCCACAATGGATCTTTATGGTCCGTTGATTCTCCCTCCTAAATCTCTTGGATCTGCTTTTCGTTTTTCACCTCAACTGTCTCCTTTTTCCTTACCTGAATGACCATTCTGATGACCTCGGCTGACCTTGTGCTGAAGCCTAGGCTTCCTGTCCTGGTTGCTAGAGTGCTCCATCCGAAGTTGGAAGTAAAAGCTTTCATGGTGCCTCACTGCCACAGGATGAAGTTCATACTACCTCTCCTTGGATCACAGCCTCTCGTGACCCAGATTTTGCCTTGTCTCCAGCTCTGCTCTTACCACTTCCCATCCATCTCATCTCTGAGGCTCCCTCCTGCACACACCGTTCCCTCAGTCCTTGCCCTGGGCTCACCCTCGCTTTCTTCCCACTTAGCACTTGGCCAATTCCTTTTCTTCTTTTGGACTCAGCTCTCAGGTCCTTTCTCAACCCTGATCCCTACTTCAGTCTTGCTCCCCACGGCCTGCGCCTCTGCCATTGCGTGTGCCAAGCTGTGCTATTTGTTGGCTTCTTCCCTACAACATGAGCTCCCTGAGACTAGGGAGCCTTGCCTTTCATCTGTGTATCCTTAGGCTGCCATTTTGCTGATACATAGTAGAAACTCAATAAATGTGTCAAATGAACAAAATTCACCCAAAGCCATATATACCTAATGGATGAATGTACTATAGCAGGGAGAAAATATCTTTATCATGTGGGGAGTTTAAGCACCCTCCTTTAAGTCTATATATCCGCTTGTGTAGGATTTTTCCCCTCTACCTCCACACTAGGCCACTATTTGAGATCAGTATACAGGGGAGCTACTCCATCCCACCCACAGAGAAAATCTCACCATGACCAGGTTCCCTCAGACCCACCCAGCATCACACGCGCAAACACTTGCTGAATTTTGCCAATGGCCCTCAGAAGTAGTTTTGGCAATGCTCACAAAACAGGTGCCTATGCTATTTCTTTATGGCAAAAGACATAGCACAAATTCTGAAATCACTGTACTTTCAGTGATGGTTTAGGATACTTTTATGGGTTCAAATTGTTTCCTGTTTTGAAGTTAAAATGGAATTTTACATAATGGAGAGAAACATGGCTGGGGTAAACAGAGGTCTTTGTCATTAATATTCACTTTGTATCATATTTGACCTTTGTTTTCAGACATCAATGGCTAGATATACAGGAGCAAAGTAAAACAGAAAATTGCAGCACTTATTCAAATAATTATGGCAAACTTCCCTCACCCACTCTATTCCCACAACTTCATCTACATTTTGGTTTCCTTGCTTTGTATCTATAGACACTTTTAGAGCATGGGCTTTGATGTCTGAGAAACTTGGGTCTGAGTCTCAATTCTGTCACTTATTAACTGTGTAACCCTGGGAAAGTTATTTAACCTTTTTGAGGCTTGATTTCTTCAATTTCTTCCCTGTAAAATGGGGAAGAATATGAGTGTTGATCACTGGTGTGAGGATTAAATAAGATACTGCATATGGGGGCCGGGTGTGGTGGCTCAGACCTGTAATCCCAGCACTTTGGGAGGCTGAGGCAGGCAGAGCACGAGGTCAGGAGATCGAGACCATCCTGGCTAACATGGTGAAACCCCGTTTCTACTAAAAATACAAAAAAATTAGCCGGGCATGGTGGCGGGTGCCTGTAGTCCCAGCTACTCAGGAGGCTGAAACAGAAGAATGGCGTGAACCCGGGAGGCAGAGCTTGTAGTGAGTTGAGATCAAGCCACTGCACTCCAGCCTGGGCAACAGTTGAGCAAGACTCCGTCTCAAAAAAAAAAAAAGATACTACATATGAAGACAGCACAGTATCTGGAACACAGTAGGTCACCAGTATATGCTAGTTTTAATCTTGTTATTAGATAATTAAAATGAACATTTTAAGACTAGAGGATGGGGTGTTTGACTTATTTAATTGCCTTCATGCTTCACTTATACTTGGGCTATGTCTCTGTTGTACAAGTTTCCAATTTATCACCGTGTTAACTTGTCACTCAAATTTGGAGCTGACAGAGATTTTGTTATTTTAAAAGAAATCCAGAGGAGATAAGGGGTTGGCCCAAGGGTACACAGAACTTGGATACAAACACAAGACTTTAGGTATTCTCTTCTCTCCAGTGCTGGGGCCTGCTGGATCCTGCAGCATCTGCCAGTGTCCCCTGATCATTCAGAGTGGCTCTCTAAACAAGCAAAAGAGGCTCTCAGTGAGTCAGCCTGGAGATGTCCCTTTACTCAATTGCTAATCAATAAGCAGGACTAAACAGACAAGGAACATTGGCCAGTTCCTTTAATACACTTAGCCTTTAGTGAACAGGCCAAATGCCTAAAACTTCATCAGGTGCCTCAGTTGGTGAATTAATAGTGCTTCCAAAAGGATTTCAACCAATGGGTAGGGACACAATGAGTATGAGGCCTCCATTCCCCTTACCGGGTAACCTCATGTACTTGGGCTCTTTTCTGTTTAGCAGTAATTTGCCCTTCTAGATGAGTCCTAAATTCCTGCCATGTCATGCAGTGTTGCAAGGACCGTTTTATGTCTTTCTGGATTTCACAGTTCTTTGAGCATAGTAAGCCCTTGATAAAGGCTTATTAATTTGCTTTGATTAAATGAAGAATGCATTGCATTCTAGTTAAACATTACTTACAGCCTTTTTGCAGTGAAAAGGTTTATATAATTAAGTAGGATCATTGTCACCACAAAATGCCCACATTTCTCCAACATTAGAAGTATATCTCTTTAGTTGGTAAATGCATTTGAGGCTCTCTTGGAAAGCAGTCCAATGTCTCTTTTTCTTTACTTTCCCATTCTGAATGGCCTGGACTTTGAAAACACAGGTGTCAGGCCTGGGAGAGTGTGAAAGAGGCCCTTGGTGTCTGCATCCCTTCAGGTGAGAAAGAACTGTGGAGATCTGGTGCCTGTGTTTGGAGCTGGAACAGTGCTCCAGTTGGGCCAGGCCAAAGGCTGGAGAGTCAGATGGCAACTTATTTTCTAGGTGACCCCAGCTGCATGTCAGCGTTCTCCAGAGAAACAGAAGCGACAGGGTGTATATATCCTGTTGCTTCTTATTCCCATTACAAGGCCGTATGTACACATGGGCTTATTATGAGAATTGGTTCACTCCATTATGGAGGCCAAGGAGTTCCATAATAGGCCTTCTACAAGCAGAGGAACAGGGAAGGTGGGGGGGTGTAGTTCAGTCTGAGTCCAAAGACCTGAGAAGCTGGCAGGGTGGTGGGGGCTGCTGCTGGTGTCCAAGGGCAGGAGAAAATGGATGACCCAGCTCCAGAGGAGAGCGAGCAAATTCATCTTTCCTCAGCTGTTTGGTTCTAGCTGAGCCAGAACAGATTGGATGGTGCCCACCCACATTGGTGAGGGTGGATCTTCCTTACTCAGTCCACTGATTCAAATGCCAGTCTCTTCTGGAAATACCTTCACAGACACAGCCAGAAATAATGCTCTACCAGCTAGCTGTGTGTCCCTTAACCCAGTCAAGTTGACACCTAAAATTAACCATCACACCCGCCCCTAGCTCATGAGCTGCCCGATTTCACTTCGGAGTGGAAACAGTCAAATCCAGTCTGGGTTTTCTTAGTCCAATCCAGTCATTTCTGATAACCTTGATAGTCCAGTTCAAAGTTCAGTCTCCACGTCATTCTCCCACCTTGCAGGTTTTCGTTGCCCTCCCTTCAGTTCTGGTTCTTCCTGGTGCTGTTGCTCCTCTGGGCTGTACCCCCTCCACCTTCCATCCAGCCCCCTGCTTTGGGACCTCCTGCTATAGTCCTCTTTGCCTTCTTCTGACAAGTGCACAGACTTTCGTTTTAGGCACCCCTTGCACCACTGGCCACAGAGAAGCACTCAGAACTTTTTCCAGGCCAACAGGAGCCCAGAGAAACAGGGCTTTCAGCAGATACACTATTTTGCCCCTGACCTCTTCCTCACATTTGTGAGGTTATTTGCTTGGAAAGGCATGAGGAACTTTTTCCTTTTGAGATCCCTAAGTACTATATCTGGGGTTTCTCTCTGTCCTACGTACGTGCTCAACACACCCACCCCAACCCCCAAGTAACCCCATGGTGGTGGTTCTCAAAGTGTGGTCCACAGACATTAGAGGTCCCCTATATTCATTATAACACTAAGAAGTTATTAGCTTTTTGGAGGTGGTGCAGAAGCAATGGTTGTAAACCTTGGTGCACGGCAGCAGTGTTGTTAGTCCTGTGGTACTGGTCGTGTGCTTCACTACCATGTACTCACAGTTAAAAACAAGAAAGAAAATGCCAATGTTACATAAGAATGCCCTTGATGAAGCAGTAAAAAAGACATATTTTATTTAATTTTTACCCTTAAGCACACATCATTTTAATATTCTGTGTGACAAAATGGGAAATACACATAAGGCTCTTCAGCACACCTATGGTTTTTGCTTTTGTTTTGGGAAAAGCACTTGTGTGATTATTTAAGTAGCTGAATCAGTTGCTTTTAAAAGTGAACACTGTGTCTACTTTCTGAAAGAGCATCTAACAAACAAACTGTGGTGTTTTTCAGACTTCAGTATCTGGCAGAAATTTTCTTGAAAATAAATAAAGCCTGTCACTTCAAGAAAAAACAAAAACAACAGGCAGTGTTTTTTGCCAAAATCCATGCTTTCAACCTCCAGATCCACCACTTACTAGCAAATAACTGAACTCCCTAATGTCTTACTCGAAAAATCAGGATAGTAATTGTGCTGACTCCAGAGGATGGGTATGAGCATTCAGTAAGACAACAGTGTAAAGTGCTTTATGTAGTGTCTGGTACGTGTGAACTGCTCAATAAATGTTGGCTGCTGTTACAGCCACACCGAGTTAAAATAATCCGATTTCTTTCATATCTAATTTAAACAAATATGTGAGTCAATTCCATCAAAAGTGTTCATGTTAAGCACCAAGTAGAGACTTTAAAAAATCAATTCATGGCCAGGCACAGGGGCTCACGCCTGTAATCCCAGCACTTTGGGAGGCCGAGGCAGGTGGATCACGAGGTCAGGAGATGGAGACCAGCCTGGCCAACATGGTGAAACCCTGTTTCTACTAAAAACATAAAAATTAGTCAGGCATGGTGGCGGGTGCCTATAATTCCAGTTACTTGGGATGTTGAGGCAGGAGAATCACTTGAAAGCAGAAGGCAGAGGTGGCAGTGAGCCAAGATAGCACCACTGCACTCCAGCCTGGGAGAAAAGGTGAAACTCCATCTCAAAAAAAAAAAAAAAAAAAAAAAATTCAATTCATGTTTTTTTAATAATAAGGCAACAATGAAATGGCAACATGGCTATAATGAAATAGTGGCAGGCACTGCAATATTGAGTTTTAAGCAAAAACTCTTATTTCTCCAGTTTTCCTTAGGAAAATAGATAGGACTATTTGTGCGGTGGTTAAAAATGCAGAAATTAACATAAAATATTGCCAAAATACCTCCCAAAGCTCACTACTTAAAAACAGTTTATCACAGCACCAATGCCAATATACACCAGGCCACCTGTGTCCCTGACACATTGAAAGCTATGGCCTCTGAATGATGTCTTGATCATTCTGTCATTAACATCATACCTCACCTGAAAAGTCAGATGTGTTTTCCAAATTGGAGCACTTCTACCCAAGCTTTGGATATAAATTAGGAGGAATTTAGATTATGTCACATTTTGGGCATAGGCAGGCAATGAAAAATGGAGAAGGGAAAAGAAGGCAAAATAAATGGGCTTATAGCAAAATAATGATCAAGAGATTGAAAAGAAAAAAAGAAAAAAGGAAAGAAATGTACCAGAAAAGGTTGTGAAAAACTGTAGGAACCTGTTAGTGGGACATAATGAGGCTCCTTAAAGGATATTTTTACATTTTCCAAATAATTTTCAGTTATCAGAAATGACTGAGTCCCTGTCTTGTATATCAGCGCAGGTTCTTATATCTTGTATGTGAACAACCGAAGTCCATAGCATCTTTTTCAGTCCTTTCGATCATCTGGACCTACCCTGTGGGATCCCTTCTTTGTTCTTTGAAAGGTATTTCTTTATAAACAGCTACTGAGCTGCTTTCTTCGGGAACAAGAATGTACTATTCACATAGTATTCAAAGGGTCGACTGGGTCGGTCCTTGCCACCTTCCCCTTTGGTGCAGATGGTACACTTGCCCTGAACATTTTTTCTACTCAGATGACCATCAGTGCTATCACCTGCTCCACCTGTGACTACTGCCCTGCAAATGAGCAAGAAACAGCACCAGCTCAGGGGAAAAGTTGCTTTTACTTGTTCTCAGTGAGAGGGTAGCAGCTTTGTGGAGAAAGGAGCATCTGATTAGGCTCCTAATTAACATGAAAACCATCCTGCAAGAAAAAGCCACAGCAGCAACAAGCTGCTTGCCAGTTCTAGGCCAGGAATCCCAATTGCAATTTTGGTTGTTATGGAAACAGACCACACTGCTTCTTAAAGAATTCATTATTCCAACAAATATTTGTTGTTCTAGTCATTAAGTAGTACCGAATGAATGATGTAGACACAGGGGAGGAGGAGCGCAGAGGAGGAAGGCTGGTGATTACAGCTGAGTTCTCAGGGAGCTAGAACTTAACTCTGACCTTGGGGCATGATTAATAGGGGAGAAGACATTTCAAGTGAAAGCGCTGGCAAAGTGCGACAAGCTCAAGCGATAATAAGGATGCAGGCATGGCTGGAGCCAAAGATTGACATGGGAGTGTGATGGGAAATGGGAAAGACCAGAAAACCAGTCTAAGAAGTCTGGACCTTTCTGTGGACAAAAAGGAGCTACTGGATATGTTAAAACAGGGGGAGAATGCTTTAGGCGTATTAATTTTGTCTTAAGACAAATAGTGAGGACGTCAACCTAGACTCCGGGTAATACCGCAGCCCCAGTGTTTTCTGGGTATATGCCAAGACAATAATTTGAAAAGTGACAATTCAGCCATCTTCTCAAATAGACAAAACCACACTGTTTCACTGAAAGAAACCGACTTTTGAGTCGGTGTGTGTCTCAAAAGCTATGGGTGTGTCTATGACATCTGGAATATTTTTATAAGGCTTAAATTGACTTATAATAAAGCAGTCCCAAAATACCATTCTGCCACCTGGCAAGGAAGTATTTAGAACTAAGGCCTTAATTCTCAGAGTCCAGTATGTACACTAGAAAAAGAGCAGTCATTTTCCCTTGTATCACAGTGGCTTTGTACCTTCTATGGCCCAAACAGTAAGCTGAAATCTCTTTTACTGATCCGTAAATTGAAATACAGGAGAGTTTGGTTAGATAGAAGAAAAATCTTTTGCTCAGTGCAGCAATTCTTAGAGGGTGATCTATGGACCCTTGGAGGTCTCGAGCTTTGCCTAATTCCAAAGATCTTCTACTGTGCTGTTTGACCTTCTGAAGGGCACAGGACTTAGTAACAGGTGAGGTCTTTAGTTATGCCTAGAGAGAGGAAGTGGCATTTGACAATACATTTCACAGTTCAACTGTGAGTGTTAAACAATGGATAAAGTCGGAGGTAATATCACTGCCAAGACAGTAACAACAACCACAAAACATACTGTATTATTTTTGGAAGCTTCTTTGGACCACATTTTTAAAAACACAGAGTTCTATGTGATAATAAAGGGCTCTGTGATGGTTAATACCGAGTGTGAACTTGATTGGATTGAGGGATACAAAGTATTGATCCTGGGTGTGTCTGTATGGGTGTTGCCAAAAGAGATTAACATTTGAGACAGTGGGCTGGGGAAGGCAGATCCACTCTTAATCTGGTGAGCACAATCCAATCAGCTGCCAGCAAATACAAAGCAGGCAGAAAAAAGTGAAAAGGAGAGACCGGCCTACCCTCTCAGCCTATATGCTTTCCCCGTGCTGGATGCTTCCTGCCCTCCAACTCCAAGTTCTTCAGTTTTGCGACTTGGACTGGCTCTCCTTGCTCCTCAGCTTGCAGACAGCCTATTGTGGGACCTTGTGATCACGTAAGTTAATACTGAATAAATTCCTATATGTATAGATTTATTCTATTAGTTCCGTCCCTCTAGAGAACTCTGACTAATACAGGCTCCTACTTTGAATTCCTAGCTGTCAAGTTTAAAGGGTCTCCCCTTTTCCTAATGTGGCTCCTAATATAAAAATTGAATAGAAAATATAAGACTCTGTGTATGGTCTGGATGCCAAGAAAATTGATTATTAAAATTTATGTGGAAAAGGGAATTTTAGTCTGATTTTCCTTTGAAATTATGACATTGGGCTACTCTTCAATAAGAGATACAAGCAACAAAGTTTTACTTTCTGAAAAAAACGTAAACTAAGTGTGGGAAGAGTCCATCCAGTTCCCAAGGTTAAGGTCAACTAGAGGTAAGCAGATGACAAACGGACCTAAGGTAGGTCTCAAGAATTCCCACTGCTTGACACACACTGTTCTCTTTGCCTCCTCTCACCTCCCATTCATCCCTTCACTGGGCCCATCTCTCCTTTTATCTCTCTGCTTAAATGTTACGTTCTTAGGGAAGCCTTCCCCAGTCACCCTCTCTAAAGTAATCACCTAATTTTACTCCGAACACTTGACCCAGGCTGTTCCCTATTTCAGCTCTTTGGTTCCTTCCTAATACTTTTCAAGGTTAATGATATATCCATTATTTTCTTCATCTAAGATGGCAGCTCGGTGAATCCTCACTACCCAGCGGGGTTCAATATTTAATAAGCATGTGTCAGATGGCTGAATGTGTGAGACAGTTTGCATTCAGGTTAACAACCAACACAACTGAGTTGTGTGCGGAGGAGGGAGAAGCCTGGAGTGAGGAACTTCAGTCAGAGATCCTGGTCCCCTCCCTGCTACCAGTTAATTGAATGACTATGATCAGACCCCTTAACTTCCCTGGGCCTCAGTTTCCTCATCTAATAATGAGGGAACTTTACTCAGAGATTTCCAAGGAGGCATTCTGATTTTAACTTGCAAGAGTCTAAGTTTATCTGATTATATTTCTGTAGTGTTGACAACCATTCTTTTCCCACTCATTGAGGAGGTGTGGACCTTTTCATTATTTCTGAATATAAATAGACATTTTCTGGAAAATGTACAGGTAGGTGTGCTAATTTTTTGAGGCACTTGAATGACTAGAGGAAAAAGTACTAAGTTTTGAAAGGATAATATTTGTCCTTTTTTGTGCATTTTTAACTACTGCACAGCCAGTTCCCTTTATTTCCATGAGGAAAACTGGAAATCTGGCTCTCACACACCATTAGCTTTATAACCTTGGACAAGTTCCTTAACCTTCCTGAGTCTCTCAGTTTTCTTGTCTATGTAATGGATATGTGATAGGAATAGACTAGGTAATGGGATTGTATAAGGATTAATTGAGATAACCTGGGGCATAGTGGGTGCTCAGAAAATGTTGGTAAACCTCAAACACATTTTCTCCCACAACTCATCCATCAATAAGTTTCACTGTACTAGAGCAAAGAGCAAATTAGATAGTTTTTTCTATTTGCTGTGTCGAATACAGGGTCTGGCTATTGAGGTATATTTGAACATGTGGCAACTGATGCATTCAGTTTAGGAAGGAGAGGGTCCGTGTTCAAACAGAAAACACGTGTGTTAGATTTTAACACATGACAACCTCTTACCCTTTTAATTCACTTTGTTACTGTAGAGCTAAACTCAGAAGTTTGACATTCTTTCAAGTCCTACTTTTCCCATGCTGAAAAGATACAAATCCCAAAGCAATATAAAACGGCATACATGAAAGAACGAACCTGGAAAACTTGGGGTACTATTTTGACCAAAAAGACTTCAAAATAGGGTGAGAAATAAATAATCTTTTTAACTACCAAATTCTTATTATTAGCAATTGTATTGTTAGAAAATGCAAGGGCTGCTACTCACCAATCATGAAAATAATTTTACACTTTCTCAAATCTTCCATGAAACCTTCAAAATAAAAATAACTTAAGTTATTGGCAAGAAAAACTGTACTGAAGCCCTGGTTTTACTCATGTTATGTAAAAACCCAAACCTTGTAGTTTTATTTGATAACAAAAGCTTGAAGTTGAATAAATGTGTGAACAGGCTACAATTAATAAGCACCAATGACCATTTCAGTCTTTTTGTTTGTTTGTGAGATGGTCTCACTCTGTTGCCCAGGCTGGAGTGCAGTGTCTCTATCTTGACTCACTGCAACCTCCACCTCCCAGGTTCAAGCCATTCTCCTGTCTCAGGCTATCCTGAATAGCTGGGATTACAGGTATGCCACCACATCTGGCTACTTTTTGTATTTTTAGTAGAGAGGGGGTTTCACCATGTTGGCCAGGCTGGTCTTGAACTCCTGGCCTCAAGTGAACCCTCTGCCTTGGCCTCCCAAAGTGCTGGGATTACAGGCATGAGCGACCGCGCCCTGGCCATTTCAGTCTTATTTCCCTATCCCGGTAAGGTATTTTTATTTTAACATGCATGATCAACTTTTGGTGGCAAAAATGTATGTCATTAAATAGCATGAATCACAAAGAAAGCTATTTTTAAAAATTACTTTTAAATCATCCTAAGTATCTCAGTTTGGTGTTATTTCATGTTTAAAACATTTGCTAAGCTTCCTTTTAATACAGATGGTTAAAACACAAGTAGAGTATCTGGAAAATAATATTTTTAAACATAGTTTCTGCTTAGAGCAAATAATGTTATTTTCCATTTAAGGTAGTGATATAAAATTTCCTTTTAAAATAAATCTATCTGAGTAACAACAGTTCATATTTTCTGTAGATAACTACTTTTGAAAATTAGATCACTATTCTGACAGTTAGGAAACGTTTTTTAGTGAAATTGGGGTAGTTCATTTATACGCACAATACCACATTTTGTAGGAATTCACAATTAGCTGAGTGAAGCCCTAGCCCTACCCAAGAAAGAGAGAGCATGGGGCAAGATGAATTGGGCTGGGAACAAAGAGCTGAGAAAGAGCTGGAAACAGAGAATAGAAGTAAGTTTGGGACTGTTGAAACCATATGGTTTTCACAACAAAAAACAAATAAACAAAAAGAATTTTTAAATCAAATCCAGTCTCCTTACAGAATAACCCATGGCGACAGGAAACACTTTAAATTGTTTGAAGTTTTCTATTAAAGGCAGATACACTGGTGTTCCTAACATGTGGGACCAGATGGTCAGCTCAGGTTCTCCAGCCTGTGAGTTTATGTTTACGAAGCTAAGGAACTCTGAGTCTATTTGCAATCTGGGAAAATGACCCTGGTTATTACTGTGATTTTTTTGGGTATGATTGTATCCTATTTCAGTTTTCAAAAATAGTTATTTTAAAATTAATGATGGTACATGACATTCATCTAATGTAGTCATTACAAATTAAGTATATAGTTTTTTAATGACATGGGAACATGTTTATGTTGTGATATATACAAAACATTTGGAGATACTTGTATATACATATGCATTCTCAACTATATAAAAATAGATATATAGGCAATGCATTGGAATGAAATGTACCAAAATGTTAACCATGATCATTTATAAGTCATAAGATTTTAAATGGCTCTTATTTTATACCTGAAAAAATTTCTACAGTATGTGTTAATTTTATAACTAGAATAAAAGGGAAAATTTATTAGGCCATCAGTCATCCCCTACCCAGTTGAGACCAAGTTGATTATTTGCACTTAGCTAAGTGACAGCTAAGTTATGGCTCATATATTTGTACCTCTCCTCATGAATCACCATGATGTCATTTGGTGACTGTGATTTTCACATACTGCTCCTGCCATTATCATCAAATGACACTTTACCTACCACCTTGTGCTAATGGATCTATGCAGGATTAGAGCGGGGGTTATTTAAAAAGCCAACTCACTTACTTATATGTGTTTAGAATCAATACTATAAACATATTTCCATGACTTATAGTATAACTTTTATTACAGTGTAGAAATGTTAGAAGGTATTTTTACTTAGGACAATTACGAACCTTTTCTTTTTTGGATAGTCCTAAATTCACATAATCGTATCTATTTTCAGTTACATGCATAGCTAGTTATGGATGGAATTTTTACTTTTTCCAAGACTTTTTTTTTTTTTTTTTGAGATGTAGTCTCACTCTGTCACCCAGGCTGGAGCACAGTGATGCAACCTTGGCTCACTGAAACCTCATCGTCTTGGGTTCAAGCAATTCTCCTGCCTCAGCCTCCTGAATAGCTGGGATTACAGGTGTGCACCACCATGCCTTTCTAAATTGTTTTGTATTTTTAGTAGACATAGCGTTTCACCATATTGGCCAGGCTGGTCTTGAATTCCTGACCTCAAGTGATCCACCTGCCTTGGCCTTCCAAAGTGCTGGGATTACAGGCGTGAGCCACTGCACCCGGCCATTTGCAAAACTTTTAATATGACAAAAATTACAAAGCAGTATAATCCTGGTGTAGGATAGGTTGGGTCCCAAAGGTACATGCAGACTAGTAACTACCATGCAGGAAAAAGACCTTTGTGTTTCAATTATGTTTAAAGAATGTTGAATTAAAGTTTGACAACTGTTTTTACTGCAGGACTTGTGGGAGAGCTTTGGATGCTATTATATACTTGAATCTTCCAGTGGGGACCTGGTGTTAAGCATGTTTCAAGGATATTTCAGTAGAGCATCCTCTTTTCGCTGAGCCTCTCCGGAGTCCTGTTCTCTGGGCAGTTAGGAAATGCATCTCTTAGTAATGCACCCCTTTGGTTCTTTACATGGATGGAGGCAGGAGAGACCCAAAGAGTTCTACTCTTCATCATGCTCCCTGGCTAAGGGAAAAGTGATGCTGTTAATATTTTATCTCTTAAGTTGATGTTTAATTAAAAAGGCATGGTCAAAGTTAGTGTAATGACAACTTTGATCTGATCAGTAAGGAAAACTCACCTCCCATGGTGTCCTCTCCAAATACATTTAACTGGTCATCACCCTGTTAAAAAAAATCACAATATTAGATAATAATAACAGCAGGTATTGTGCTGAACTCCTTGGCAACACTGGCATACTTTAACTTCCAAACAACTGTAAGAGGGAGGCACTTCCAAACAATTTTATGAGGGACAACATTTTACAGACAAAGGCACTGAGAATTCTAAAAGTTAACTTGCCGAAGGTGACAGGGTAGTGAGGGACAGAGCTCAAAATTAAACCTGGTCATCTGTCCTGAGTGCACACTCTCTTCTTAACCAGTACAGTATCTCACCTGTTTTTTTTTTTTTTTTTTTTTTTTTTTTTTTTAAGTGCAAAAGCTATCTGTGGACAGGAAGGCTGACTTCAAGAATACAAAATCCTTTGATATCAGAAGCTTACTAGTAGGTGTGATCACAGCTGTTTTATGAGTAACTCCAAATTTTAAAGCTGGGGTTGGCAATCATTTTCTGTAAAGGGCTAGATAGTAACTATTTTCATCATCATGAGCCACTGTGTCTCCTGTTCTCCTGTAGCAACTACTTTTTTTTTTTTTTTTTGTGAGACATAGTCTCACCCTGTTGCCCAGGCTGGAGCACAGTGGTGCAATCTCGGCTCACTGCAACCTCCACTTCCTGGGTTCAAACAATTTGGGCCTCAGCCTCCCCAGTAGCTGGGAGTATAGGCATGTGCCACCGTGCTGGGCTAATTTTTGTATTTTTAGTAGAGACAGGGTTTCACCATGTTGGCCAGGCTGGTCTCAAACTCCTGACCTCAAGTGATCTGCCTACCTCGGCCTTTCAAAGTGCTGGGATTACAGACGTGAGCCACCGTGCCCGTGCCCTACAGGGCAACTATTCAGTCATAACTTGCCAATCCCCGAACCAAAGCATGAAATAAAGAAGTTGGGGTGATCAGTTTTTATTGATGCCTACCTTTAAATTTTTCATTTTATTTTTTAATCAAACAGATACTCTCTTCCTTATGGAGTAGCCCACGGTGTTTGGAAAAAAATTCAGAAGAGAATTTTATAAAAAGGCACTAGGTGAGAACTCTCACTCTCACCTATGTCTTCATCTGTATCATTTCTCCACTCTGTCACCCCTTATAGGTAACCACTTATACAGATTGTTCTTGAGGTACACAAAAATGACTTCTAGATATCCAGGGATACATGTGAACATAAATAGATACTATGATCTCCATTTCTTATACAAAAGCATTATGCTTTTTTTAATATATACATATGTGTTTATAATACATTGCTCCTCCATTTGCTTTTTCTCTGATCAGGGTATCCTGGAGAAATTTCCATGTAAGTACAGAATGGTCTCAGTACCAAATAACATCAGTTGCACAGTATTCTATTGTATGTATGGTACCATAATTGCTGTTAATTAGTTCTTTATTGATGGATCAGTTTCCAGTCTCGGACTTTTTTTTTGGAAAAAGTGGCACAGTGAGTAAATTTGCATAAATATCATTTCATACTGTAGGCTAAATTTTGAGAGAGGGGACCGCATGGTCAAAGAGTAAATGTATTTATAATTTTGATAGAATTTTGCCGAACTGCTCCCCATAGAGGTTGTACCATTTTGAAGGGACAGCCTCTGGCTTGTGCTTTACACCAGCCTCTTGCCTCTAATTCACTTTGATGCCTGA
>NW_012105797.1:19337-21851 GCF_000951045.1 Mandrillus leucophaeus | reverse complement strand
TCAAACAGATACTCTCTTCCTTATGGAGTAGCCCACGGTGTTTGGAAAAAAATTCAGAAGAGAATTTTATAAAAAGGCACTAGGTGAGAACTCTCACTCTCACCTATGTCTTCATCTGTATCATTTCTCCACTCTGTCACCCCTTATAGGTAACCACTTATACAGATTGTTCTTGCAGTACACAAAAATGACTTCTAGATATCCAGGGATACATGTGAACATAAATAGATACTATGATCCATTTCTTATACAAAAGCATTATGCTTTTTTTTACATATACATATGTGTTTATAATACTATTCTATAATACATTGCTCCTCCATTTGCTTTTTCTCTGATCAGTGTATCCTGGAGAAATTTCCATATAAGTACAGAATGGTCTCAGTACCAAATAACATCAGTTGCACAGTATTCTATTGTATGTATGGTACCACAATTGCTGTTAATTAGTTCTTTATTGATGGATCAGTTTCCAGTCTCGGACTTTTTTTTTGGAAACAGTGGCACAGTGAGTAAATTTGCATAAATATCATTTCATACTGTAGGCTAAATTTTGAGACAGGGGACCACATGGTCAAAGAGTAAATGTATTTATAATTTTGACAGAATTTTGCCAAACTGCTCCCCATAGAGGTTGTACCATTTTGAAGGGACAGCCTCTGGCTTGTGCTTTACACCAGCCTCTTGCCTCTAATTCACTTTGATGCCTGAGTCAGTTAAATGAGGTTGTCTGGTTGTATTAACCCTCTCTTGAGGTAAATTGCCCTCAAAACACTTGATTTAAAGACAGATTCTTGCCATCCTGTTTAGAATATATGCCTGCAGGGAAATTTTACTGCCCATCTCTCAGAGTTGCCTGTGCATTCAGTGCCATTCCAGGTAAGAGAAGAGCTTTTAACGGAGTGGTCATTCAGGGACATATTTACATTAATGAATTCTCTTCTGTGAATAGAAAAAACATCAGTTATTCCTCAACAAGCCTCTCCACCACTTCCCTTGTTGAAATTATCGCAATTCAGAGCTTGGAGTTTAGGGATCCCCTAATCCAACCCTGCCATCCACTCTTCCATTTTATGGATGAGGAAACTGATGTTCAGAGAGGTCATGCGAGGGGCCCATGACCATGCCATCATGTCCTTAGTGAGGTCAGGATGGGATGAGAACCACTTCTTTTACCACTTTGCATGGCTCCTGTGGATTTGGTCTCATCAGTGTAGGGGCATCCCGTCCCCTCTGCTTACCTGGCCAGGCACCCATCCACCAAACTGCTGCTAAGGGCCCACTGCAGTCTGGCTCCCTGCCTCAAGATGGGATGAATCCATGGTGCAAGCTGGACCCCAGAGCTCACTGTGGTCTCAGGCTGAAGTTAGGATGGAGCCAGGACCACATCCTTGCTTAGCTCTTACCCCTGCCCTATCCGGCGTCTCCTCAGAGGGTTCCCTAATAATGCACTTGCATGAGAATTCTCGTCTCAGGCTCTGCTCCTAGGGGAAAAATATCAATGACTCCTCAAGACAGGGACCTTGAGGAGTTCCCAAATTCTCAGGGAATTTTGGATTTAAGACAGGGACCTATTTGAAGCAATGAATAAGTTTGCCTAAGGTGCAGCTGCATAGAAGAGGCTCAAGAATATTTCCTGGAAAAGGGCTGCTTAATCTAAATCTGCTTATTGTTTGTCAAACAGCTATTCAATATATCTAGGTAATGTGGAGAGGAAACCATGGAGTCCTCTCCCTCAATTTTTAGTATTATTGTTAGATGATCAGACTTACACCCACCTTATAGACTGGGCTGTATTAGATCTTTCTTGTATATGGCTATCATGTCTGGGGAATCTGATCACAGTTAATCTGAATTCCCAAAACAGTGCATCCCACTATAAAAGGGGCCATCTGACCTCTGCCGGGCTTCTTGAGTCTGACCTATTTGTATCCATAGCTCTTATTCACAGCCTTCTATTACACTTGCTCAAATGCTTCACATGAGTCCCAGCTCTATTTTCATTAATTCATCAATAGTGAACAGGTTGCTGGGACATAGATGCGCCTGTCATCAACTCTCACCAGGAATGCGGTGCACTGACATGAAAGCCCAGGTGAATGAGATGTTTGATTGGAGGGTGTAATTTTCCAGGGACTCTCAATAAACCTCATGGTTCCAATGTGAATATTTTGTAAACAAAATTAATCTGGCATCTTATACACACACACACGCGCATACACACACTCGGGGTGAATGGGAAACACTTCTGGTTTTGGTGAAAAAGATACCAAACAGCCCCTGTAAGCACTAAATCTTGTGACTTTTCAAATGTTGGGTGTGTTCTGCATGAAAGGCATTGATTTCAGAATGCCACTTGGACAAGGAGGCAAAGGCTGTAGCCTTATTCAGGAGACGACTGATAAGGTGTTTATGCCCAGTCACCTTGGAGCTTCCTCTTCAATGAGGCATCACTTGAGAAGACTCAACCCATTAGCCACCACTCTGAGTGTCTGTGGGTGACTCTTTGTGTTC
>NW_012105797.1:18608-19287 GCF_000951045.1 Mandrillus leucophaeus | reverse complement strand
TCATTTTCTGTAAAGGGCTAGATAGTAACTATTTTCATCATCATGAGCCACTGTGTCTCCTGTTCTCCTGTAGCAACTACTTTTTTTTTTTTTTTTGTGAGACATAGTCTCACCCTGTTGCCCAGGCTGGAGCACAGTGGTGCAATCTCGATCTCGGCTCACTGCAACCTCCACTTCCTGGGTTCAAACAATTTGGGCCTCAGCCTCCCCAGTAGCTGGGAGTATAGGCATGTGCCACCGTGCTGGGCTAATTTTTGTATTTTTAGTAGAGACAGGGTTTCACCATGTTGGCCAGGCTGGTCTCAAACTCCTGACCTCAAGTGATCTGCCTACCTCGGCCTTTCAAAGTGCTGGGATTACAGACGTGAGCCACCGTGCCCGTGCCCTACAGGGCAACTATTCAGTCATAACTTGCCAATCCCCGAACCAAAGCATGAAATAAAGAAGTTGGGGTGATCAGTTTTTATTGATGCCTACCTTTAAATTTTTCATTTTATTTTTTAATCAAACAGATACTCTCTTCCTTATGGAGTAGCCCACGGTGTTTGGAAAAAAATTCAGAAGAGAATTTTATAAAAAGGCACTAGGTGAGAACTCTCACTCTCACCTATGTCTTCATCTGTATCATTTCTCCACTCTGTCACCCCTTATAGGTAACCACTTATACAGATTGTTCTTG
>NW_012105797.1:16545-17962 GCF_000951045.1 Mandrillus leucophaeus | reverse complement strand
ACACACACACACACAAGAACAATCAAAAATAGATCAGGCTATTTCCCCATCTTTTTACCTGAAAATGAATTTTTTTTGCACTTTCCTTATACCTTTTTTTTTCCAAACAGCAAAACATCTCACACATTAAACAATTTTAAAAAATGATTACTGGAACTATTATTTCAGTAGCACTTAGAGTGTTTTCAGCATGTGCAATCTCATCTGATCTCAGAAAAAACTAGGAAGTAGGGAAGTTTGATGTTTCCCGTTTTTCAGAGGAGGAAACTGAAGCTCAGAAAGTTTATGCAACTTGTGCAGGTTGCCCTGGTGGGTCGGGCTTCCCGATTCCCCAAGTCCAAGTTCTGCCTTCCTCCGGCTGACCTGGGTGGAGTGAGATGACACATCCGTGTATCAAGTGCAGGATGACAGAGTATGGTGAGCAGGGAGGGGCATCGTTAGAAATGCTCCTGATGTCATATGAATAGAAACGAAGATGGATTCATTTGCTAAAAGTGGAGCTGAAGCTGGATTGTGCTTAACCAATGATCTGAAAATTTTACAGGTTTTACTGGTAAACTGTGAATGAAGTTTTGAAATCCCTTGTTACTTCAGCAGGAGAATATTGAAAAATAAAAACATAACTACATTTTATCACCAGGGAGAAGGGAGACTGGTCCTTGAGAAATTTTGAGTGGTTGCAATTCTTTTCTAAAGCATGTTTTCATTTAAAGTAATGGGCAATTTGAAAGAAAAAAAATATGGGAAATGGTATATAATTTAGTTACACCCCAGAATTTATTCCGCAGCAAGTCCCATTTCTCATTCACTGAACTACACAATTGGAGGTCTGCTTGCTGTAAAGTACTTGTATAACTGAGTAAACAGGGTTGAAAAAAATATGGTGGATGCTAGGCTAACCTTTTTCCAGTTGTATTAAATTGCAGCTTCTCTATATAAACTGCTTTAATGGACCTAGTTCTCTAGGAGAAATGGTATTTTTCTCTCTTATGTATAAATTGCAATATTACTGTCTCTAATAAGAAATTTTAAAGAAAAAATTTTCTCACTGTTTTTCTCTAAGTTCCTGTTTTCATCATCTCAAATATGTGTTTAACTCAACTCTCTGCCAGAAGATTATGAAACACTTTGATCTTGTCTTCAGATGCCAAATGTGGCACCATTGTTAAGAAAAGCTTTGTTAGGCTGGTGGTTTAAAGGCAGGGGCAAAGTTCCCATTTTAATTTCATATAAAGTTAAAGTTGGCCATCAAGTCACGTCTGACTAGTCTTGCCAAGGAGAGTTATTTGACCTTTACCTCTTTGTTTTCTAATTCCTTGTAAAACAGAAATAAAATGGCAAAGCTGAGCTTCAGTCACTGGGAATTACAGAGCACATTGGCTTGTCTCTTACTTTTGTTAGGTACCATATATATATA
>NW_012105797.1:15178-16495 GCF_000951045.1 Mandrillus leucophaeus | reverse complement strand
TCCCATAACACGTGGGAATTATGGGACAAGATGAGATTTGGGTGGGGACACAGAGTCAGACCATATCACAGATCACCTCATCATAAGAAGCTGACATTGAAATAATGCTTTTCGGCTTGAAAGCCTGTTTGCAGATACCATCTCACTGGACACCCCCCTGCAACCTCATGGATGAGGAACCTGTAGTTGAGATTCTGAGGGACCACAGGATGGGGATGTGCCTGAGCTTCCCACGGCACAAGAGGTGGGCTGAACTTTGAAGTCAGCTCTCTGACACTAACCTCTGCTTCCTCAGCAGCATCCTCTTACTGCTCTTGGAGACGACAATCATGTATTCAGATATGCCTACTGTCCTTCCTTAAACAGTTTTGGTTTTTAAAAATGCTTTTGGAGGCCATCAAATTAAAGTTCTCCTGAGAAGGAGAAGGAAGTAATATGTCATTTTGGGGGTGTCTTCCCAGTTCAGAGTAACTTGTTTGTATTAACCAGCGTGTGTGTTTCACGGTAGCAAAATGTGTATAACTTCAAATGGGGTTACGAGAAAGGGGCTTCCTTGACATTACAGTGTTACAGCTAAGATGAATTTCTTGCTCTAACATTCACAAGTGAATGCTGCAAAAAAAAGGAGACTTTGTTTTTCTGACACTGAATACAGATAACTTCAAAATGGAAAAAAAAAAAAAAAGGATTTAACAGCGATTCCTTGGTCTCTAAGATAATGTAAGGGCAGTCTTTTCTAATTTTTTCTTACCTCAATGAAGACTAAACAGAATAACCCAAATTCTGGAAGAATCATGAACCATGAAATGCTAGCATATGAGGATTTTCCTAGATTTCTATTTAAATTGGTCTAGTGACCTCTCTGGTTATAGGAAGTAATATCAGGGTGGTGGGGATAGAGGTGGAGCAAAAAAATTTCTTGTAGTTCTTGGAAGGGTTCACTTCACTGAGGGACAGAATCTTAATAGGATGGAATAATAATTTATAAAAGAACAACCAGGCCAGATGTCGTGGCTCGCGTCTGTAATCCCAGCACTTTGGAAGGCCAAGGAGGGAGGATCATTTGAGCCCAGGAGTTTGAGACTAGCCTGGGCAACATAGTGAGACCCTGCTTTACAAAAAATTTTAAAAATTAGCTGGTCATGGTGGTGTGCGCCTGTAGTCCCAGTTACTCAGGAGGCTAAGTTTGGAGGATGACTTGGGTCTAGGAGGTTGAGGCTGCAGTGAGCCATGACTGTACCAGTACACTCTAGCCTCGATGACAGAGTGAGACCCTGTCTCAGAACACACACACACACACACACACACACACACACA
>NW_012105797.1:0-14083 GCF_000951045.1 Mandrillus leucophaeus | reverse complement strand
TCTAATAAGAAATTTTAAAGAAAAAATTTTCTCACTGTTTTTCTCTAAGTTCCTGTTTTCATCATCTCAAATATGTGTTTAACTCAACTCTCTGCCAGAAGATTATGAAACACTTTGATCTTGTCTTCAGATGCCAAATGTGGCACCATTGTTAAGAAAAGCTTTGTTAGGCTGGTGGTTTAAAGGCAGGGGCAAAGTTCCCATTTTAATTTCATATAAAGTTAAAGTTGGCCATCAAGTCACATCTGACTAGTCTTGCCAAGGAGAGTTATTTGACCTTTACCTCTTTGTTTTCTAATTCCTTGTAAAACAGAAATAAAATGGCAAAGCTGAGCTTCAGTCACTGGGAATTACAGAGCACATTGGCTTGTCTCTTACTTTTGTTAGGTACCATATATATATAAAGGCTCCATATAGAGCTATACAGATACATAAATAAATATATATATACACAGACACACACACACACACACACACACATATATATATATATATTTGCCCTGAGCTTGTTTACATTCTGCCCCTTCTTCCACCTCCCCTCCTCCCTGAGCCTTTGGCAGTCACTTTACCCTCACCAAACTCCCCATGAATAATCCATTTGGCTCAGAGCATGTGTGAGTGGTAAGAACAGCAACAAGAGCATTTGCTATATGCCAGGGACAGCACTAAGCACTTTACATAGATGATCTCATTTAATTGTATTGCTACTTAACTGCGTATGTGTAGAATTTGCCTTTCCAAAATCCTTCTCAAAGATGGGGCTGTCTTTTATCTTTTTGTACCCAAATGACTAACAGAGATGTGCTAAGTAAAGATTTGTAAATGATGAATATAAGAAGAAGACACAGTTTCTTTTTTCAAAATACAGTAAAAATAGTGATAGAGAAGATACAATCAGTAGATTTCTCCAGAAGGAAGAAGGGCGGAAGTCGTATCAGTGCATAGGCATTTAGAAAGGTCTAAATGTTTAAGGTCTGTAGCCGTCCAATCCTGGAAGGGTGGATTTGAAGATCCCAGCACCAGAGGTGTTCAAGTGGAGGCAGAGTAACTATCTGGCAGTCAAGAGATTCTTAAACTGTGTAGGAGGTTAGATTAGGTGCTGTCTAAAGAAGCTTCTGAGGCTGGGTATGGTGGCTCATGCCTGTAATCCCAGTACTTTGAGAGGCTGAGGTAGGAGGATAGCTTGAGGCCAGGAATTTGAGGCTGCAATGAGCTGTGATCACACCACTGCACTCTAGCCTGAGCAACAGAGTGAGACCCTGTCTCAAACAAAACAAACGAAACACTCCCCGCCCCGACAACAACAACAAAAAAACCCAATGCTGAGATTCTACTACTCATGCAACAATTCAACCAATATTTATTGAGTTCTGTGGTAGACAGAATAATCCTCCCACCCCCACCAAAGATGTCTATGTCCTAATACTTGGAACTTGTGAGTATGTTACCTTACATGGCCAAAGGGATTTTGCAGATGTGGATAAGTTAAGGATCCTGAGATGGGGAGATCATCCTGGATGATCTGGGTGGGCTCAATGCAATCACAAGGGTCCTTCTAAGAAAGAGTCAAGAGGGTCAGAGTCAGAGGAGAGGTGGTGATAGAAGCAGAGGTCAGAATGATGCCACGGATGGAAGAAGTCACAAGCCAAGGGATGTGGGCAACTAGAATCTGAAAAACGCAGGGAAATGGATTTCCCCCCTAGAGCCTCCAGAAGAATTGCAATCTTGCTGACACCTTGATTTTAGCCCAGTGAAAATTATTTTGGACTCCTGACTTCCAGAACTGTAAGATCCTAAATGTGTTCTCTTCTATCCACCAAGTTTATGGCAATCTGCTATGGCGATGATAGGAAATCCATACAAACTTCTACTACGTGCTAGGAACTGTTCCAGGTGCTGGGAATGGAATGGGGAGCAGTCAGTTTTGAGTCGCTGAGTATATTAGGTATTTGAGTGTGTGCCAAAATCAAGATTTGCAAATGATTTTATCCATGGAAGCTTTTGGTCAAACAAAATCTCACAGGGAAGTGTAACATCTAAGACTGATACGAATGGGGCTACTACTGGGGAAGGTGGAATGGGTGGCTCCAGAGTCCTTTCTTCCTCCTCCCTCAGTGACCTCTTTGGCAGACACTATTAGATACCTAGTCTTCCTCAGTCTTCCTCCTTTTTTTTTTTTGAGACAGAGTCTCACTCTGTCACCCAGGCTGGAGTGCAGTGGCATCATCTCAGCTTGCTGCAACCTCTGCTACCTGGAGTCAAGTGATTCTCTCACCTCAGCCTCCTCAGTAGCTGGAACCACAGGTGTGTGCCACCATACCCAGCCTCTTAAAACACTTTTTAATTTTTAGTAGAGATGGTGTTTTATCATGTTGTCCAGGCTGTTCTCGAACTCCTGAGCTCAAGAGATCCACCTGCCTTGGCCTCCCAAAGTCCTGGGATTACAGGAGTAAGCCACTGTGCCTGGCCCTTCCTCTCTCTTCTTTTCTTGTAGGTAGAGTCCACTTCTCTTTTTGGATGCAGAAAATGCCACATCCTTGCATTTCCATCCTCCCTTGCATTATGGGCATGGGTCTGTGACCAAATCAGGGCCAAGAGGATGTGAAAAGCAATATTTTGGGGGACTTTGGGAGAAAGATGTTTTCTCTATTAAAAAAGAGAGACACACATGGGAGAATCAGCCTCACTCTCCCATTCTGGTTTTACAAGTGGTTGTGTGAGATGCCGTGTTTGGATCCACCACTGCCACCCTGCAACCACAAAAGGAGGCATCCCCTAGGCGTTAAGGAGGGCAGATGGAAATAGGGAAACTGCCTGGGCCCCATGTGACCTTGTGTCCCTGCTGGACCAACTCTGGGATCATCTACCTTTAAAATGTGGGTAAGGAAGAAAACAACATTTTTAATTGTTTATGACAATTTTAGTTAGGTTACTTGCAGGTGGCAGATAGCAAGTTCGCTGAATCCTGCTTAACTTATGCACAATTGCAAAATCCTTTCTTGGGTGAATACTGGTATGAGTATATAGAATTTCATTTTGGCCTACAGTTAAAAGGTACTTATCATTAATCTAATAAATAAGTTATTAAGGGTTAAGAATATTTGGAATCCATAACCTAAGCTCAGCATGTTTGTATAGCTTTAGAGAACTCCAATTCAGCACTTTCTTAAGAATCTGGCCGCTGTACAAGGCCAACAATGTTCAATGCTCCTACAGAATATGTACATGTACTAAAACTGGCAATCTTAACAGTTTTCAGGAAGGATGCATTTTGCTGCTATTCTTGCTTTTTCATTATTAATTATGATGCCTTTATCTTCATCACTACCAATTTAATTTGCTGTGGGCTGTTAATGCCACCTTATGTGGCATTCCATACGTCCTTTGGCACTCCAATGACAGACACTTCCTTTGCACTGGCAATCTTTAGGGGATAGGCTTTAAGATCCACAAGTTCTATGGTTTCTAGATGAAACTCCATACTACTCCAGTTGCAGAAGATAGGTCTCTAACCAGCCCCAATATGCTAGTTTAATAAAGGTCAGTACTACTGCAGTGGGGAAAAGTATGAAGAGGTGAAGTAAGTGGGCAGTGGAAACAATTCAGAAAGCATGTCAGTGCACTCTAAACCCTGAATGAATGTTTCTATCATCATACTATACTGGTTATAATAACAATAACTATATTTACTTTGTATTATTTAATTTGCTTACCACAGCAGCCAACTGAAGGAGGTATTATCATCCCCATTTTACAGATCTAAAGCTGTGTCTTAGGGCTTAGGGGATGTGCCTCAATCATAGAGCTACAAAGTGTGTGAGATAGAGTTTGAATTCAGGTCTGCTTGATTCCAAAATCTGGGCACCAACTTTAAAAAATATGTCTTCTAGGCCAAGTGCTGTGGCTCACACCTGTAATCCCAGCACTTTGGGAGGCTGAGGTGGGCGGATCACGAGGTCAGGAGATTGAGACCATCCTGGCTAACATGGTAAAACCGTGTCTCTACTATAAATACAAAAAAATTAGCCAGGCGTGGTGGCGGGCGCCTGTAGTCCCAGGTACTCGGGAGGCTGAGGCAGGAGAATCGCTTGAACCTGGGAGGCAGAGGTTGCAGTGAGCCAAGATCATGCCACTGCACTCCAGCCTGGGCCACAGAGTGAGACTCTGTCTCAAAAAAATATATATATCTGTATATAATATAGATATATATATCTTCTAAATGTGCCATTAAAATAAGAAAATTCAAAATCATGAAGACAAATTATGGGGACTGGGTTGCATTTGCGGTCATAAGGTGATTTTTACCTATAAATTCAAAACTGTGTTGGAATTACCACATAAGACTAAACTATTTGTCAAGCAAATATTTTCTATTGAACACAGTTTTTACCTGTGAATATCGATCTACAAAGACACTTAAATAAAATTTCCAGTCCTGTGCCTCCAATTTATTTTGTCTTGTTTATTCTTACATGTAGTACATGCTCAAGGGTTGCTGGTAAAGAGATGTGTTCTTACTAATATTATTATTATTATTATTATTATTTGAGTGAGGGTCTCACTCTGTCGTCCAGGCTGGAGTGCAGTGGCATCATCTGAGCTCACTGTAACCTCTGCCTCCCAGGCTCAAGCGATCTTCCCACCTCAACCATCTGAGTAGCTGGGATTACAGGCACATACCACCATGCCTGGCTGATTTTTGTATTTTTTGTGGAGACAGGATTTTGCCGGGTTGTCCAGGCTGGTCTCAAACTCCTGAGCTCAAGTGATCCTCCTGCCTTGGCTTCACTAAGTGCTGGGACTACAGGTGTGAGCCACTGCGCCTGGCCAGGGATGCATTTATTGAACTCCTGACAAGTAGTGCAACAGATGCTTTTGTAGCTCTCATTATTCTCATGCTAACACTACAAGGTAAGCTTCATTATCCTTTATCTGTAAGTGAGAAAATTAAGACTATGAGTATTTTACTTCATAGTTTTAACTCCCTTAAGGAGAGGAAAAAGGCATATTGGAAGTTACAAAACATTCCAATGTTTGTCCTTTCCTGCACCATTGTACCAAACTGCCTATGGCAGATCAATGACAACTGTAGCCTCAGATGTTCACTTTTCCCTGCAATGTCACTTTGTAGATCCTCACATCCAGAAGTGATTATTTTCCCCCCACCCTTTAACCTGTGCCAGTCTTGTTACTTGCTGTTCAGTCAATAGAATGAGGAAGAGGTTACAGTCCAAGGCTATGCTTCAAGTATCTTGCATGCTTTCATTTCCTCCCTTAGGCTCCTGCCACTGCCACAAGGACATGAGAATGAGGGACCATATGGAGCAGAGTTTGGGTCATCCCAGCTGAGGCCATCCCAGATCAGCAAGGCTCTGGCTGACCCAGCAGCTGACCACATGGATTAGTTAGGGCTCTATAAAGATACAGAACCTGTTGTTTGTTTATGTCGCTGTCTATAGCTATGAGATTTATTGCAACAAATTGGCTTACACAATTGTAGGGGCTGGTTAGGCAAGTCTGAAATCCATAGGGCAGGTGGGCAGGCTGGAAACTCTTGGGCAAGAGCTCTCACTGCGGGCCATAGGCAGAATTCCTTCTTCCTCTGGGAAACCTCAATCTTGTTCTAAAGACTTTTCAATGAATTGGATGAGGCTTACCCAGGTTACTGAGGAATTCTCCTTTACTTAAAGTCAACTGATTGTAGATGTTAATTAAACCTACAAAACACCTTCACAGCAACACTTAGATTAGTATTTGATTAAATAACTGGGTACAATAGCTTAGCAAAGTTGACACACAAAACTGTCCATCCCACTGCAGACGTGTGAGTGAGCTGAGATCAACTGAGCCCAGTCTAGATCAGTGGAACTGCTCAGCCAACCCTCCTTCCCTCCAAAAGCAACCAAGAGGAATAATAAATGGATGTTGTTTTAAGTCACTAAGATCTAGGCAGTGACACAGCAACAGCTAACTGAATATGCAGCACTTCTTACTTTGAAACAATATTTGAAAATCCTTTAGCCCAAGGACTTTTACCCTTTCTATTTTGGCTCTCTGCTATAATTTCCCCCAAACAATGCAGAAGACAGCTACCAGGTTGGTTTCTCGAGTGACCTAGCCTGGCTCTGTGCCTCCTGGAAACGTGTTGATCTCAAAAGCCAGCCTTTATAGCTCCTGTTTGTCTTCAAAATCTCAGTACTAAGCTCCAAAGCAGGTAAAGAGAAACATTTTACTGTCTTTTGAAAAGCCTTTAGCAAAGAGTATCTGAGGACTATTTAAAGAGATGGTGACATCATCTGGAAAAGCACACATTCAACCAAGTACCAAACACAAATAGATGGAGGAGCCAAGGAAACCGGCCTGCTCTTTTCCACTTCTGAAAGTCCTTCATATATAATGTGGTACCGAAAAAAAAGAAAACTGCCAAAAGCAGAAATGAAAGAGGCTCAGGTCAGAAAAGCAAGCATGAGAGTTAACTCTTAAAAGCTGGGAAATTCAAAATCCAGGGCTGGACCCTTGCCACTGAGTGAAGGCAGCCCTTTCCTGGGACCTGAAGCCACAGGCCTGCCTCTGAGGCACGGCTGCCAGGTACAGCTCTACAGTTGTGCACTGCACAAATATTCCTGGCTAAGGAGCTGAGTAGGGACTGAATCCAGCACCAACCTGTGTGTCTCACTGATGCGTCTGCCAAGAGGGGCATCTTTTTCTAATTTGCACAAAAGCACCATATGGGCTAGCAGTGGCCTGACTTGAGGTGAAGGCTTATCAATTTTTTCCATATTAAATATTAAGGAAAGAGAGTACAGGGAAAAGAAGCAAAGCAGAGTTTCACTGCTTTTGCAAATGCCACTTCAATGGTGTCAGTCAGACACTGCAACCACGTCTCCCACCCCCCGTCAAGAGTTCAAATAAACATGCCTCCATTTATAAGCCAAGGGGCTTGATGTACTAAAGTGGCCTCAGGCCAGTCCTCTAAGACCCCCTTTGCTCCTACCCCAGCACTTAAGCCCCTCCCCTGTAAACATTCTGGAGCTGCTGCTGCTGGTCTTGGCCTTCGCTGACTCATAATAGAGGAACCATTCCTTTCCTGTGCTTACATGATGATACTGTTGCGAGCACCGGGTGAGGGATGATGAGGAAGGGATGATGTAAGTGCAGGGCAGACTGACTGCTTCTGAAACCAGTCCACCCTGAGAGAGGACAGGGCTGGTCCTCCCAGACATACTGTATGAATTCAGAGCAGCCTCCTCCCGTTCTTCCCCTGAGGCTGTAAAGACCCAAAACTTTAAAGGACAGTAGGAATATTTCATAGGCTGGAATTAACACTTATCATCAATGCCTCTTCATGACTTTTCTTTCTGTGTACTAAAATCAAAGAATTAAAAGCCTTAAAGAGGAGTAAATACGGAGGAGATTATGCCATGGGTTTGACACATTAGTATATATTTTAGAAAAATATCAGGTACGAAATTACCATATGAGAACTAAGTAGACTATAAAATAACTGTTTTATGCTCAAAACAGTTTTTACCTTTGAACATCAGCTTCACAAAAGCACATTTCTAAATCATCAGCCTTGGGTTTCCGAAGTGTTTTCCCTGTTCTTTTTTTTTACTTATTACTGAGCAGCAGGCTCTGCACAGAACAGAAGTGTGTGGGGTGGAAAGAGAACTTCTCATTGTTGTGAATGTGTTCATTGTTGTGAGTCTGTTCACAGAAATCCTGTGAAGGAGAAATCAGGAGCCTCTACCTTACAAGGAAAGAAAGGGAGGCTTGGGGGAGGAGAGACACAAGGTCCAGTGTCTCACCCCTGGTATGTAAAAGAGCTGATACCCTGACCCAGGGGATTGAACTCCAAAGACTCCATGCATTTTTCCCTATCCATGAAGGAATAAATGAGGCAATTTGATATGATTTTCTATGCAGGAGTATGTTACAATTCAGGGAGAGTTACAACTTGACGCATGTTCACATCTAAGTTAATGTGGTCCCATAGAAGCTACTGTATTTTCTTTACATTTCAGTGTCTTGCATGTATATGTTGCTTTACACATGGAAAATATTTTCATTTCTACTACCTGCAATGCAGTGTGGTATGTTGGCAAAAGCACTAGATCCCTACCCTGGGTGCTATGGTTTGAATGTTTTGGTCCCCTCCAAAACTAATGTGTTGAAAACGGAATCCCCAGTGCAACAGTGTTAGAAGGTGGGGACCACTGGGAGGTGTTCAGATCATGAGGGCAGAGTCCTCTTGAAAAGGGCTTGTGGATGTGGGCTCTCTGCTGCCCTTCTGTGTTCCAACATGTGAGGATGTAGCAAAAAGGCCCTCACCAGATGCTGGCACCTTGATCTTGGTTTCCAGACTCTAGAACTGTGAGGATTAAATTTTCGTTTTTTTTATAAATCACCTAGTCTGTGACATTTTGTTGCAGCAGCACAAAATGGGCTAAGTCACTAGGTTTGGGCCAAATTCTGCTGTGCACTCTAGTTAACATCAATGAGGTCTTTATTCAGTTTCGAGGGCATGATCTGTCTGGATCTGTCAGGTACTGTGCCCAGGATGGGGGTGCAATGGCAGGTTAACAAACATGGTCCCTCTCCTCATGAAGTCTGGTGTCTAGCAAACTGATATTAGGTAACGATATAAGTAAATGTATGTTAAACATGGGTGCATATGAAGTATAGAGTTCTAGGATAATTGAAACAGGAGCTCTGATCTGGATTGGGCTGAGGAGTAGACTCTAAGTTGGGCAAGTAGGGAAGGGAAGGAAAAGGAAGGGTGGATGGGTGGGGAGTGAGAAACACGTCCCAGGAAGAGCACCAGCCGATGCAAAGAGCTGCAGGAAGAGCAGCACACGTCTTAGAGAAGCTGAAAGCAAGCCAGTCAGGCTGGGATTCAGAGAGCTGGGAGGACGGTGCACAGAGGAATCCAGCAGAGCCTCACGGGCCATGGTGAGGGAGTCAGGTTTTATCCCAGGAGCAACAAGAAGTAAGACATCAGAGGGCTGGGAGCTGGGAAGTGGCGTGATCAGTTTTGTGCTTTTTAATAAAGATCACTCTAAATTCTGTGTAAAGCATGGCCTGGAGGTTTTCCTTCCATCTCAAGTGGGAAGAACGATGTTCACTCCAGAGGGTGGCTACTCAGGGGAAACGAGAGGATCGTGAGCATTTTGTAAATTCTTGTAGAAATGCAAGATGTTATTATTATATCATTTGTTTCTTAGTACAGCCAAGGCAGGAACTATTATTCATATTTTCAGAAAAGTCATATTGCTTGTTTAAAGTTATAAAGAAAGTTTGGGGTCACATCCAGTGCTAGAACCCACCCACTACTCTCACTTACTCTTCTGATACAGGCTCCACTCCACCACCTTAGAATTCTGTCTAAGCATCGGTGTAAGCAAACATTATCAAAGAGCATTCTGAGGGGAACATTTAAGGTGCATGTGTTCCCAACCACGAACGACAACTCTAGCATTCAGCCCAGTATGCAGCAGGTGAATAAGACGTCCCGGTTAAGATGCGAAGCAAGGAAATGCAAAGTCCTAGGAAAGCTTTGGGGAAAATATCTCATCAAGCATATTACTTTTTGTTCTCTTTTTAAAGAATGTTGAGCTCAAGAGAAACTGTAGTATATTTATTTTTTTTTTTCACTTAATTGAGCAGTTGCCATGGTAACTTAAGAACAGACTACTCATTACCTTCAATGAATTACAGCTACACATTTTTCATCTGCTGAACGTTGCAGTGAACTTTTAAAAAAGGTAATCTTGAGTATTGCTTTTTTCCCTGGCCTGGCATCAGCATTATCTCTTTATGGGACCCTGAAGTGGCAGCGCCTCCATTTCATGAATGAGAAAACTATATCCCAGGAAGAGAGGGTTTGGACATTTCATCAGGATTCAAACCTTCTGCCAGCTAACAATATTTAAGCAGTGTGCAGAGCAGGAGGGCAAGCACAGTGAGAAGCAGAGAAGCAAAGGGAAGAGGCTGCTCCCTCTTTCCAAGAGCAACCACTAAGTTAGCACCCAGGTTCTTGGCAAAGAGTTCCCAGAGTCTGCCATCAGAATTTAATTCCGGAATTAGATAAAAGGTACTGGATATTCGCTCTGCCTTGTTCTCCTAAATCTCTCTCTCCTCTCATTATTCCCCCTGCTTCTCCCCTGGCTGCACCTCCATCATCTCTTTTGCCCTAATAATTTAAATGCCCTCCTGACTAGCATCCCTGAAACCAGTCTCTCCACTTCAGTCCATTCTCCACATGGGTGGCAATGTTATGTTTCCATGTTATCGCTCTGCTCCAAGGCTGCCAGGGACTTTACACTACTATAGTATGCAAAGTTCTTTCTGATCTGGGCCAGCCTATCCCGTAGGCTTATCTTTGCCACTGATGAGCCCATACATCCTCCCGGCTGCCCCTCAATATGCCCTGTCATCTGTTCAGCCTGTCATCTTCACCTAGAATGACCTGCCTAGCTACCTACCCAACTCATCTGATTAAAAGGCTCATTTTAAGACTGAACTCAAGTCACTCTTCTTCCCTCATTGGAACCAATCTCCCCTCCAATGTATTCACTGAGCATGTTACATCTCTGTAACCGTGCACATCACATCGTACTGAGACAGCCAGGTGGGAGGAGGTCCCCGTAAAAATTCCAACCAGCCTGTGCACTGGGGTGGAGCCTCGGGAAGTTGGCACCTGTTGCAGCAGGAAGGAGCCTGGCCTCTCTTCTTCCTGTGTGGAACCTGGGATTCAATCTGCCACGTGGAAAGCACTCTAGCAGGGGACTCTGGCCTTGAGAGAGTCCCTGTTTCCCCCTTTTCTTCCTTTTCACCCATTAAAACTATCTTACCATTCAAATTGTCTGCAAGCCTGAATTTTTATGGTTGTGGGACAAAGGATCTCGTCTTTAGCTGAACTAAGCAGAAGTCCTACAACAATACTCTGTCCTATGTCAGAGTTAGTTGTGTATTTTATTCAACTTTTCATCTTTCATAGTACCTTGAACGTAGAAGGCAGAGTAAGTGGCTCCTTCCTCATTAACCCATGGCACTTTTATAATTCTCAATATACTGGACATCTATTGAATTCTGTTTAGCATCCCTCCTGCCCCTATAATGTGAGCCTGACTGCAGGTGATTGAATGAGGAGTGTACCTGAACCAAGCTTGGACAATGAGCATCCTTCCCCAGGAATTTAGACTGAAAGAGACTGACCTCCCTGCTGGTTGTACCAGTTGGTAGATGCTTTTACTATGTAACTAGGGGAAGAAATAGGCCCATAATAAGGGAAAAATAGAGGGAAACAGACACACAACGGAGGGAAATTCTTAAAGACCTTTCCACACTCAGTTCCACACTGTTCCTAGGGTTCAGATGCATTCTTCCTTGGATTTTTGAGAGGTCTCCAAAGGTTTACAATAAATTTACCTTTTTTTTTTTTTTAAGCTAAACAGGTTTTTGTCTTACAATCTAAAGAATCTTAATCAAGACATTCACATTGTGAGGGAATGTTTTTAAATTGCCTATCTTTCCCAAGAGACAGATCTTTGAAAGCAAGGACTAGGTGAATCTTGATTAAGTTTTGCAACCCCAGAATCCGGCATAGTGCCTGACATTTAGTAGATGTTCGTTATGTGTTTGTTGAATTGACACGTTAACATTTTCTTAAGTGAGAGGTACAAAAACCATAAAGCTCTCAATCAATGTGAGCCAAGCTGATCATGATCAGACGAACTGTGCTGAGCTCTGACCCTCACTTACTCCTCCCCAGAGAGGAGAGACTGGGGACTTCTCAATTGTTCAGAAGTCAGGCAAGGAGGAGCTGGGGTGCTTGTTATTGGGCCCTCCTCAAACATTAGGAGAGAAGAAGGTCCCCTGCCTCCCATGTCTATAAGTCCTGTAATTCATTTGTAATGGTTCATTAATCCATGCCCAAGTAATCCACGTTTATGAGAATCCCATTAGAATCTAGATTCTTTGCACATCATAAAAAGAAAGATTTGGTACTAAATTGCAAATAAGGCAGCAGAAGCATAATCAAGCTAGAAATAATAAACTAGAATAAATTTTAAGATAACTTTAAGGATCGCAGAGCTTCTACATTATGCAGAATTGAGACAAATTATTTTCTCCAGTAAAGCAGGGTTCAAGTTATCAGTAATAATTATCTTCTTAGCTATCTCAATGGTATTTTCAACAAACTCAGTTTTATTGTTTTAAAGTATAAGGAACAGTACCACCATATTTATTGATTATAATTCTGAAATTGAGGCTTAGGAAGCCCAGAAAATACCCAAATTATTATATTTTTCCTACTTTTATGCAGCTATTAAAAATGATAGTGAGAAAGCATATGTACTAATACTGAAAGAGATTCATAACATATTATGTGAATAGACAGGTAACTAAATAGTGGATATACTGTGATCCCATTTTTATAAAAATGTATATAATACACAATAATTTATAATAAAAATTAAGATGTTAGCATATTAAATAGCTTAAATATGAGTGCATGGTTATAGATGCTTTTCCTTTTAAATATCTATATTCTATATTTATAAAATGAATATTTATTGCTCAAGTAAAAAAAATTTTAAATAGAAAATTCAGGACTCACATATAAATCATCCATTCATCTGTCCATTCATCTATCCCTCAATCCATCCATCCATCCATCCATCCATCCATCCATCCATCCATCCAACAAATATTTGTTAAGCATCTACAACATGCCAGGCCCAGTCCCACTAGATCAAGGCAGTGAAAGGGTTCCTTGGCCTGATCACTTTCTTGTGTGGAAGTTGTAATGCCAGAAGTTTATGGTGTGTATAATACACACCATTGACTCTCCTGTCTATGAATTTTGAGTAGGATAAGAGCTTGTGGAAAAATAGGAAATATTTTTAGGAGGCATAAAGTCAGAAACGTTTTTCTAAAGATTACTATTTATCTTTCTATAAAGAAAATTTTTCATTCTTCAAATAATGTTCCCAGAACACTTTTTTTAAATTGACAGATAAAATTGTATGTATTTATCACACACATTTTGGAGTATATGTACATTGTGAAATGGTTAAATCTAGCTAATTAACAAATACATCACACAGTTATTTTTGTGGTGAGAACACTTAACATCCACTTTCTTTGCATTTTTCAAGAATACAGTATATCTTTGCTAACTATAGTCACTATGTGTACAATAGATTTCTTTTTTTTTTTTGAGACAGAGTCTCGCCCTGTTGCCCAGGCTGGAGTGGAATGGCGCGATCTCTGTTCACTGCAACCTCTGCCTCTTGGGTTCAAGCGATTCTCCTGCCTCAGCCTCCTGAGTAGCTGGGATTACAGGCATGCACCATCACACCCCACTAATTTTTCTATTTTTAGTAGAGACGGGGTGTCACCATGTTGGCCAGGGTGGTCTTGATCTCTTGACCTCATGATCCGCCCACCTTGGCCTCCCAAAGTGCTGGGATTACAGGCATAAGCCACTGCGCCCAGCCACAATAGATTTCTTGAATGTATTCTTCCTATCTATCTGTAATTATATAGGCTTTGACTGACATCTCCCCATTTCCCCCTCCCCACTAACCATCCCAGCCTCTGGTAACCACATTTTATTTTCTATTTCTATGAGATCAACTTTTAAAAATTCCACATACAGGCTGGGTGTGAGGGCTCACATATGTAATCCCAGCATTTTGGGAGGCTGAGGCAGGTGGATGACTTGAGGTCAGAAGTACAAGACTAGCTTGGCCAATATAGTGAAACACCGTCTCTACTAAAAACACAAAAATTAGCCAGGCATGGTAGTATGTACCTGTAATCCTAGCTACTTGGGAGGCTGAGGCATGAGAATAGCTTGAACCCAGGAGGCGGAGGTTGCAGTGAGTCAAGATTGCATCACTGCACTCCAGCCTGGGTGACAGGGTGAGGCTCTGTCTCAACAACAACAAAAAAATTCTACATAAAATGAAATAATGCGTTGTTTATCTTTCTGTGCCTGGATATTTCATTTAAGATAATGTCCTCCAGGGTGGAGCAAGATGGCCGAATAGGAACAGCTCCAGTCTCCAACTCC
>NW_012105796.1:3935-4617 GCF_000951045.1 Mandrillus leucophaeus | reverse complement strand
AGAGTTTTTGTCAGAACTAAATTGGTTTTTGTAACAATACCTTAGAATGCTGGTGGAGGAATCTATGCCTATGGGCTAAGATTTCCTTGCTGCCTGTTTTTATATGGCACATGACACAAGAATAATTGTACATTTTACATGGTTGAAAAAAATCAAAGGATAATATTTTGTGACACATGAAAACTATATGAAATTTCAGCTTTCATAAATAAAGTTTTTATTGGCATAGAGCCACACCCATTCATTTATATATTGTCCATAGTTGCTTTTGTATTGCAACAGAGTTGCATAGCTGTAACAGAGATTGTGTGCTCACAACAGCTAAAATATCTACTACCTAGCCCTTTTAAACTGAGTCCTGAGAGATAAATAGGAGCTCCTCAATGGAGAAGAGAAGGAAAGAAACAGTACATATGGTAGCACAGATACAAAGAGAGTAAAGAGTTCAACGAAACCACCCATGCTTGCCCAAGGAGACATCAACACTAAGCAAATTTAGCTCTCCAGATTTGATGCACCATGGCTGCTGAGGACCACTGGAGAAAAATCATATCTTCATCATGCGTTCACTGCCACAAACTCCAAGAGCCATCTACTTGCCCACCCTTACTTTTATTACTAGAACTGGAATAGCTTTCAGTTTCTAAAATGTATCTTGCTGTCTTTTTTTTTTTTTTTTTTT
>NW_012105796.1:0-2495 GCF_000951045.1 Mandrillus leucophaeus | reverse complement strand
GAATATCTTGAACCTGGGAGGCGGAGGTTTCAGTGAGCCGAGATCATGCCACTGCACTCCAGTCTGGGACAGGGCGAGGCTTTGTCTCAAAAAAAAAAAAAAAGAAAAAGAAAAAAGAAAAAAAAAAGCCTTCCTAATGTAGATACTTTCCCAACTTCTTGAGAGTCACTTATTCTCACCCTGTACCTTACATCACAGACTATATATGAGGCATACCATTATGGAACTAATAAAAATAAAATAATACAGAAGAAAGTTCTCAGCCATCTTCCACTCAGTCAAAAAACCAGTATTGCTACTATGAGCATGTGGTAGTGAGATGTAGGACTCACAAAAGAGAAAAGGATAGACAATTGATTATTTCTTATAATTTTCCTACTACTAATATTCTGCCATATTTCAAAATCATGATGGCTCTTAAGAGCGAGCCTAAAAACTGGGACATGCCGAGCATATAAACAACAACTAATAACTAGCTTCCACAGTAAGAACTGCCCAATAACTAACCCAAATTCAGCATTTACTAGTTCTATGACTTTGGATAAGCTATTTACCTCTCCAAGACTTAGTTTTCTCAATTCAGCCTCATTTTGAGAATTAAATGCTATAAAGAATTTTAAACTTAGAATGGTGTCTAATACATAATACATATTCAATAAAAATATTATCTAAAATCATTATTCCTGGAAAATGTCTACCTTTTTGAACATCTTTAATGCTTCCAATGAACACAATCTGCATTTCCCTAGAGCTATAATTAAACTGATTCCTGTTATCTGCTTCCTCAGACTACCTTGGGAAGGTTCTCTGCAGTTGAATAGAATACTAAACAGTTTTCATCTGTAAATGTCCATTCAAAATCATCCATAAAAATTATGTACTTCTTAGCAATCTCTTCGGCATATTCATATGTTATTTCAGATACAAACAACCTCGGGAGGTTTCCTGGAATTTAGCTTAAGCAACCAAATAGATCTTAAATTTATATTTTCATGCTCAGCACTTCATTACCCCCTGTAGTACAAACTGACATTAATACACTGATATCATTAGCATTTTTCTCTTTTCATTATTTTTTTCCTTTCATTGCATAGAAATTGATATAACTATAGCTTAAACACAGTAGGCCTGATATAAGCTATTTACTAAAGATTTAAAAATGTAATATTGTAGACCCTTTTCTCTGACACTATTCTTTCATTTATTTTAGATACATATATTCCACATAACAACCGTGAATTATATATGAATATAAAATATTAGAAAATTAAGCACATTGACCTAAATACTCCTATATTTAAAAAGATATAGAAGTTCGTATTCAAATGATGATGTGACACAAATAATGCCAATAAAAATTACATAAACTTCTTACCCTCAGCAGAACCCTTTTTGGATGAAATTACCAGATGTTTGATTTGTATGTTACAATCTAATCTTTGTAGTCAACACAAGTGCAAAATTAAAGAAATGAACTAAATACATTAGTAAACTGTAAGATTATATATGAAGCCCTTGCAGTTGTATAGTTTACATTAATTAGTACAGGACATGGGAAGTGTTCCGTAATACTATTTAGAGTTCAGTTTTCCCCAAAGGGTTCTATAATCAACTAAGATGTGTTGTCATTAATAATGCTCTGTTTACTTAATCTATTTCTCCACATGTACACTAATATACACACAAATACTACAAATAAACAAATGTATACAAACTGGGTATTTCATATTCAAACAGTGAATAGCACCAAACTGGGAATGACATAAGAAAGAAACATAAATCAGTAACCTGGAGTTTTAGGAATTTTAGTGTTAATTTCATCAAAACAAACACCTAACAAGCCCATTAGTACTACCTTCTCAGAAAATAGAAATCCAATGAACAAATGTAAAGGTACTTTCTTACAATTTCAGGAAAATTCCAATTTAAAACAAAACCAACTGCATAGTAAAATTCATAATTAGAAAGGTCAAGAAACATACATAGTAAAATATTCTGAAGTGCAATTAATGAAAAAGTGTGACTTCCAGCAAAATCAACTGTATCAGCATCCCATTGCGGCCTGTTTATAATTCTAACCTATTTAGGGATTGGGAGAAATACAGTTGACCCTTGAACAATACTAGTTTGAAATGTATAGGTCCTGTTATCTGTGAATTTGTTTCAATACACAAATTTAAAATTTAAAAAACATTTTTGGAGATTTGTGACAATTTGAGAAACCTTCCAGATGAACAAAGTAGCCTAAAAATATCAAAAACATTAAGAAAAAGTTAAGTATGTCATGAACGCACAAAATATATGTAGATACAAGTCTTTTATGGTTTACTACCACAAAATAGAGACAAAGTATAAGAAGCCAAAATTTGTCAAATCTTATGCACACAAACACAGATCATACATGGCACCATTATACATGGCACCATTCATAGTGGAGCGAAATGTAAACAAATGTAAAGATGCAGCAATAAATCAAAACTGAATAAGATTAACTG
>NW_012105795.1:0-1169 GCF_000951045.1 Mandrillus leucophaeus | reverse complement strand
TGTATTTCGTGGATCTCTTTGCTACCCTTATTTCTGTGGAATCTGAGAATAGATATTTCGGATCCCTTTGAAGCCTGTGTGGCCAAAGAAATATCCTCCGATAACAAAGAGAAGGAAGCTTTCTGAGAAACTTCTTTGTGTTCTGTGAAATCATCTCACTGAGTTACAGCTTTCCCCTGAAGAAGCCTTTCGCTAAGGCAGTTCTTCTGGAATTGGCAAATTGATATTTGGAAGGCCTTTGAGGGCTATGGTGAAAAAGAAATTATCCTCAGATGAAATCTGGATAGAGGCTTTCTGAGAAACTGCTGAGTGTTCTCTTAATTCATCTCCCAGAGTTACATGTGTATTTCGTGGATCTCTTTCCTAGCCTTATTTCGGTGGAATCTGAGAACAGATATTTCGGATCCCTTTGAAGACTAGAGGGCCAAAGGAAACATCCTCCGATCACAAAGAGAAAGAGGCTTTCTGAGAGACTTCTTTGTGTTCTGTTAAATCATCTCACAGAGTTACAGCTTGCCCCTGAAAAAGCCTTTCGCTAAGACAGTTCTTGTGGAATTGGCAAAATAATGTTTGGAAGCCCGTAGAGGGCTATGGTGAAAAAGGAAATATCCTCAGATGAAATCTGGAAGGGAAGGTTTCTGAGAAACTGCTGAGTGTTCTGTTAATTCATCTCACAGAGTTACATCTGTATTTCGTGGATCTCTTTGCTGGCCTTTTTTCCGTGGAATTTCAGAACAGATATTTCGGATCCAATTGAAGACTATAGGTCCAAAGGAAATATCCTCCGATAACAAAGAGAAAGAAGCTTTCTGAGAAGCTTCTTTGTGTTCTGTGAAATCATCTCACAGAGTTGCAGCTTCCCCTTCAGGAATCCTTTCGCTAAACCAGTACTTGTGCAATTGGGAAAGTGATATTTGGAATCCCATAGACGGCTATGGTGAAAAAGGAAATATCCTCAGATGAAATCCGGAAAGAAGCTATCTGAGAAACTGCTGAGTGTTCTCTTAATTCATCTCCCAGAGTTACATGTGTATCTCGTGGATCTCTTTGCTAGCCTTATTTCGGTGAAATCTCAGAACAGATATTTTGGATCCCTTTGAAGACTAGAGGGCCAAAGGAAATATCCTCCGATAAAAAAGAGAAAGAAGCTTTCTGAGAAACTTCTTTGT
>NW_012105794.1:636-1010 GCF_000951045.1 Mandrillus leucophaeus | reverse complement strand
CAGTTCTTGTGGAATTTGCAAAGTGATATTTGTAAGCCCATAGAGGGCGATGGTGAAAAAGTAAATATCCTCAGATGAAATCTGGAAAGAGCTTTCTGACAAACTGATTAGTGTTCTGTTAATTCATCTCACAGAGTTACAGCTTTCCCCTCAACAAGCCGCTCGCTAAGCCTGTTCTTGAGAAATTCGCAAAGAGATATTTGGAAGCCCTTACAGGGCTACGGTGAAAAAGAGAATATTCTCCGAGAAAATCTGGAAAGAAGCTTTCTGAGAAACTGCTTTTTGATGTGTGACTTCCACTCACAGAGTTAGATCTGTATTGCGTGGATCTCTTTGCTGGCCTTATTTCTGTGGAATCTGAGAACAGATATTTC
>NW_012105794.1:0-586 GCF_000951045.1 Mandrillus leucophaeus | reverse complement strand
TTTCTGTGGAATCTGAGAACAGATATTTCGGATCCCTTTGAAGACTATAGGGCCAAAGGAAATATCCTCTGCTAACAAAGAGAAAGAAGCTTTCTCAGAAACTTCTTTGTTTTCTGTGAAATCATCACACAGAGTTACAGCTTTCCCCTCAAAAAGCCTTTGGCTAAGACAATTCTTGTGGAATTTGCAAAGTGATATTTAGAAACCCCTAGAGGGCTATGGTGATAAAGTAAATATCATCAGATGAAATCTGGAAAGAAGCTTTGTGAGAAACTCCTTAGTGTTCTGTTAAATCATCTCACAGAGTTACAGCTTTCCCCTCAAGAAGACACTCGCTAAACCTGTTCTTGTGGAATTGGCAAAGTGATATTTGGAAGCCCGTGGAGGACTTTGTTAAAAAAATAAATATCCTACGAAAAAAACTGGAAAGAAGATTTCTGAGAAACTGCTTTGTGATGTGTGACTTCCACTCACAGAGTTACATCTCTATTGCGTGTATCTCTTTGCTAGCCTTATTTCTGTGGAATCTGAGAACAGATATTTCGGATCCCTTTGAATACTATAGGGCCAAAGGAAATATCCTCCG
>NW_012105793.1:0-1978 GCF_000951045.1 Mandrillus leucophaeus | reverse complement strand
TTGATATTTTTTATTCATGCTATTATTTTAATAGTAATAATTTATAACATATTTCTTTCATTTTTGTGTTTTTAAATTATTTTTCTAACTTCATAACTTATGTGTTTATTAATTTTGAACCTCTGATTTTTAACATATTCATTTACAAATATGTAAATTTTCGTTGCTTTCTTCTTTGTTGCTCAATTTTTTAGTTATATTTCTGTTGTTGCTTTCTATTTAATATTTAATTGCACTTAATTGGTAAATATTTTTACATTTGGGGGACTTGCTTTAGGTCTCTGTGTTTTTGAGTTTTGTAAACATTTTGTGTGGTTAAAAATAAACATGAACTCTCATTTTTGGTGTAAGGTTCTATGCATATCATTATGTCAGCCTTGAAGGTTTTTTTTTCTCCCAAATAATCTATATTCTTTTAAACTTTTCTTTTCTTAGTTTCTCACTTACAGAGAGAAATGTATTAAATGCATCCATTGTAATGGTTGATTTGCCTGATTCTTCCTTTGGTCAGTTTTTGCTTTCTGTTTGAGATTATTTTATTAAATTCAAATGTGTTAGAACTCATACCCCTTGCTAGTTTAAATTTTATTTTCTGGTGATTTTAAGTCTTGTATTTTTTGTTGTACAATCTCTTTATCATTAGTATACATAGCTCAGGTTTATATTAGTTAAAATTTCCCTGATATGCCATATTTCATCCTTTTTATTTAAACTTTAAACATGTTTAAATGTGTCTATGGTAGATGGTCTATAGGTGGCTTTAGCCTGCATTTTAGCTCTTTGTTTGCTTGATCCAGTATTTTCAATTGAAATGTTTGCCACAAGTATTAAATATGCCATGGAATTTATTTCTACTCATACTTTTTGCCTAAATTCAGTCATTATTTTACCACTCTTATGAACAACAAAAAGACTTTAGACTTCTTTAATTCTAATCACCTCCTCCTAAATTTTATACTATAATTGCCAGGTAATTTAGTTCCATTACAGTTTTAACTTCATAACACATTATTATTTTTGCTTTATATAACTGAGATTTTTATTTAATTGTATTTAAATATTTAGCATCTATCCATGCTAAATATTTAGCACTTTCTTTGTTCATGTTGTATTTTGAACATTTCCTTCTGCTTAGAGCACACTCTTTAGAATTTCCTTTAGTGACAGACTATTAGTTGTTTACTATCTTAATTTCTGTTTGTCCCAAAACACCTTTACTTTTTTTTTTTTTTTTTTTTTGCCTTAGAACCAGCTTTTACCCCTTCTCAGGAACTTAAATATATTACTTTATTGTTTCCTTTTTTTAACTTTTAAGTTTAAGGGTACAAGTGCAGGTTTGTTACATAGGTAAGCCTGTGTCTCATCATTTGTTGTACAGATTAGCTCATTACCCTGAGATAGTTACCCAGTATGTATTGTTCTCCTCAATGTGACCATGTGTTCTCATCACTTAACTCCCACTTATAAGTGAGAACATGCAATATTTGTTTTTTTGTTCCTGTGTTACTGTGCTAAGGATAATGACCTCCAGCTCCATCCATGTTCCTGCAAAGGACATGATCTCTTTCCATTTTTATGGCTGCATAATATTCCATGGTGTATATGTACCACATTTTCTTTATCCAGTCTATCACTGATGGGCATTTAGGTTGATTACGTGTCTTTAATATTGTAAATAGTGCTGCAATGACCATACACAAAAGAAGTCAGCCATCATTCTAATTGTAAATCTTTTGAAGATGTTTTTCTTTTCTTTTCTGGCTGCTTTTGAAATCTCTGTCTTTCATGTTCTTCAGGTTAACAATAATTATCTGCAAAAAGTGTTCTTTTATCTACCAACAATTATTCAGTTCAACCAAGATAAATTTGTGGATTTTGGTGTACCTTAAATCTTATATCATTGATAAGTTCCAGAAAATTCTCAGCCATTATCTTTTCAAATATTATATCTGTTTCATTTTTATTCTACTTCCTCTCT
>NW_012105792.1:3002-3489 GCF_000951045.1 Mandrillus leucophaeus | reverse complement strand
CTACAGTAATCACATTAAAACATTCTTGGAACACACAACCAAGTATCTAATCATAGACTCTCAGAATGGGAAGGGATATTAGGTCATCTATATTAACCCTCCAACTAGAGTCATAAACTCCAAATAAGTGACCATGTAGCCTCTTACTACACACTTTCAGTGATGGGAAATCCACTACCTCACCAAGCAGTTTATTCCATTTTAGGACAACTTCAATTATTTGAAAATCCTTGCTTCCATTAAACCAAAATCTATCACCTATTAATTTTCACATATAGATCTTAGTTTTTTCTAGGGCTACAAAATAAAGAAGAAATAAAAATAAGAAGTCTAACAATTTCTTCTTAAAACAGGCCACTAAATAATTGAAAACAGCAATCATGTCAACCTATGTCTTTGTTACAAGCTAAATAATTTAATTCTTCTCTTTATACACCCTCAGTTACACCCTCGCTACCTTCTTGGCCTCTCTTCATCTCTAGTTTAT
>NW_012105792.1:0-1578 GCF_000951045.1 Mandrillus leucophaeus | reverse complement strand
ATATGCATGACTGGGCAAAATACCAACACCATAATTATCACAGACATGTTAACTATAAATAATGAAGTTGTTAGTTAGATCTGAGCTCACAAAAAAGAAGGGTAGTCATTAATGCATCAGTGCCTAAAGAAGCCACAATTGCTTGTTTTGTTTTGTTTTGTTTTTAATTCTCATTATAGACAATGGTGGGTCCTGTTTACTTGGCTTGCTTTGTTGAAACTCAGTTTTGTTTTGAAACAGGGTCTCACTCTGTAGCCCAGGCTTGAGTCCAGTGGTGCAATCTCAGCTCACTGTAACCTCCACCTCCCAGGTTCAAGCAATTCTTATATCTCAGCCTCTCGAGTAGCTGGAGTTACAGGTGCACACCACCATAACTGGTTAATTTTTGTAGTTTTACTGGAAATGGGGTTTCACCACATTGGCCAGGTTGGTCTAATTCCTGGCCTCAAGTGATCTGTCCATCTCTGCCTCCCAAAGTGCTGGGATTACAGGGTGAACCACCATGCCCGGCCTCAGTTTGCTTTTTGTTTTATTTTGGTTTATTTATCTACAAATATGTATGATTGCTATATTCTTGGCTGCTGAATTCTGGTTGTTATTTTCTACAAATGAAGTAGGTAAGAAAAATATTTTCTTGAATGAGGAAGACTAAAAAAAGTTTTAAAGATCAAATCTATCACCTTAATTATGGTTTGAATAAATCAGATTCCATTGTTAAGAACTCTTTTAGCTCTACACAACTTGTAATTTTAGTTAATTCTTAAAAGGTCAGCTGTGAGATTGTAAGTCTTTTGCCAAGAGCCTTTGTTTCAGATGCATAGAACAGCATAAAACGAGTGAGTCCACTGTGGTCACGTGCATGCACGCACATACACACAGACACACACACACACACACACACAACCTGTGCAGCAGAGGGGAACATGATCATGCTGCAGAACCAGCCTCACTCAAATTCAGTTAGAGCCCATAAACTTAGCTGTGTGACCTTGGAAAATGCATTTAACATCTCTGTGACTCAGTTTCGTTAACTGTAAAACTTTCTCAAGTTGATTGTACCAGTTTGAATAATGCTGGCACATTGCTTAGCAAGCAGACATTCATCACCTGGTGGCCAATATGATCTTCTCCCATATGTATAAAGAACTTAGCATAGTGCCACATTCATAGAGGCTATTTAAGAGATAATGCCTAGTATTATAGTTATTTTACCCTCATATTAAGTTATTACTACTTTACCCTCATATTACTCCCATATAAGTAGAGCATCAAACAGAATACCATATATATAACTGCCAAAAAATAAATGATAGCTGCACAGTGTGATGTAGGTAGACTAGAGACTATTCTTACACCAATACCGAAGGTGAGTGGTATCTAGGTCAGGACCACATGCATAGAAGACCCTTGATAGATGGTGGTGATAACAGGGATAATTCATATTGCATGAAAAACTCCTACTACCAAACAAAACCCACAATAACTGCTTCATAAATGGTAGATATTACTGTATTCTCCATAACCAATATCAGATATTTATCCATTGCCTCAATCAATGTCCATATCAATAGTGACTAT